>NW_028301715.1:52147236-52460293 GCF_037042655.1 Diuraphis noxia
AAACACGTATTTACAATACATTTGGGTAAATACAAAAAATAGAAAAAAAATTAGGGAAAAAATTTGGTAAAAAATGGTGATAATTTCGCTAAATATCGATTAAAGTCATTTGTATTGAACTAATCATACTTTTTATATTTTTATCGTTAAGTTCACATTATTTTACATCTAAAACACGTCTTTACAATACATTTGGGTGAATATAAAAGGTCGTAAAAAAATTTTGAAATACAGGTGATGAATCCGCTAAATATCGTCTTAAGTCATTTCTATTAAACTAATCATACTTTTTATATTTTTAACGTTAAGTTCACATTATTTTACATCTAAAACACGTATTTACAATACATTTGGGTGAATACAAAAAATAGAAAAAAAATTTGGGAAAAAATTGGGTAAAAAATGGTGATAATTCCACTAAATATCGTTTAAAGTCATTTGTATTGAACTAATCATACTTTTTATATTTTTATCGTTAAGTTCACATTATTTTACATCTAAAACACGTCTTTACAATACATTTGGGTGAATATAAAAGGTCGTAAAAAAATTTTGAAATACAGGTGATGAATCCGCTAAATATCGTCTTAAGTCATTTCTATTAAACTAATCATACTTTTTATATTTTTAACGTTAAGTTCACATTATTTTACATCTAAAACACGTATTTACAATACATTTGGGTAAATACAAAAAATAGAAAAAAAATTAGGGAAAAAATTTGGTAAAAAATGGTGATAATTTCGCTAAATATCGATTAAAGTCATTTGTATTGAACTAATCATACTTTTTATATTTTTATCGTTAAGTTCACATTATTTTACATCTAAAACACGTCTTTACAATACATTTGGGTGAATATAAAAGGTCGTAAAAAAATTTTGAAATACAGGTGATGAATCCGCTAAATATCGTCTTAAGTCATTTCTATTAAACTAATCATACTTTTTATATTTTTAACGTTAAGTTCACATTATTTTACATCTAAAACACGTATTTACAATACATTTGGGTGAATACAAAAAATAGAAAAAAAATTTGGGAAAAAATTGGGTAAAAAATGGTGATAATTCCACTAAATATCGTTTAAAGTCATTTGTATTGAACTAATCATACTTTTTATATTTTTATCGTTAAGTTCTCATTATTTTACATCAATAACACGTCTTTACAATACATTTGGGTGAATATAAAAGGTCGTAAAAAAATTTTGAAATACAGGTGATGAATCCGCTAAATATCGTCTTAAGTCATTTCTATTAAACTAATCATACTTTTTATATTTTTAACGTTAAGTTCACATTATTTTACATCTAAACCACGTATTTACAATACATTTGGGTAAATACAAAAAATAGAAAAAAAATTAGGGAAAAAATTTGGTAAAAAATTGTGATAATTTCGCTAAATATCGATTAAAGTCATTTGTATTGAACTAATCATACTTTTTATATTTTTATCGTTAAGTTCACATTATTTTACATCTAAAACACGTCTTTACAATACATTTGAGTGAATATAAAAGGTCGTAAAAAAATTTTGAAATACAGGTGATGAATCCGCTAAATATCGTCTTAAGTCATTTCTATTAAACTAATCATACATTTTATATTTTTATCGTTAAGTTCACATTATTTTACATCTAAAACACGTATTTACAATACATTTGGGTGAATACAAAAAATAGAAAAAAAATTAGGGAAAAAATTTGGTAAAAAATGGTGATAATTTCGCTAAATATCGATTAAAGTCATTTGTATTGAACTAATCATACTTTTTATATTTTTATCGTTAAGTTCACATTATTTTACATCTAAAACACGTCTTTACAATACATTTGGGTGAATATAAAAGGTCGTAAAAAAATTTTGAAATACAGGTGATGAATCCGCTAAATATCGTCTTAAGTCATTTCTATTAAACTAATCATACTTTTTATATTTTTAACGTTAAGTTCACATTATTTTACATCTAAAACACGTATTTACAATACATTTGGGTGAATACAAAAAATAGAAAAAAAATTTGGGAAAAAATTGGGTAAAAAATGGTGATAATTCCGCTAAATATCGTTTAAAGTCATTTGTATTGAACTAATCATACTTTTTATATTTTTATCGTTAAGTTCACATTATTTTACATCAATAACACGTCTTTACAATACATTTGGGTGAATATAAAAGGTCGTAAAAAAATTTTGAAATACAGGTGATGAATCCGCTAAATATCGTCTTAAGTCATTTCTATTAAACTAATCATACTTTTTATATTTTTAACGTTAAGTTCACATTATTTTACATCTAAAACACGTATTTACAATACATTTGGGTGAATACAAAAAATAGAAAAAAAATTTGGGAAAAAATTGGGTAAAAAATGGTGATAATTCCGCTAAATATCGTTTAATGTCATTTGTATTGAACTAATCATACTTTTTATATTTTTATCGTTAAGTTCACATTATTTTACATCAATAACACGTCTTTACAATACATTTGGGTGAATATAAAAGGTCGTAAAAAAATTTTGAAATACAGGTGATGAATCCGCTAAATATCGTCTTAAGTCATTTCTATTAAACTAATCATACTTTTTATATTTTTAACGTTAAGTTCACATTATTTTACATCTAAAACACGTATTTACAATACATTTGGGTGAATACAAAAAATAGAAAAAAAATTAGGGAAAAAATTGGGTAAAAAATGGTGATAATTCCGCTAAATATCGTTTAAAGTCATTTGTATTGAACTAATCATACTTTTTATATTTTTATCGTTAAGTTCACATTATTTTACATCTAAAACACGTCTTTACAATACATTTGGGTGAATATAAAAGGTCGTAAAAAAATTTTGAAATACAGGTGATGAATCCGCTAAATATCGTCTTAAGTCATTTCTATTAAACTAATCATACTTTTTATATTTTTAACGTTAAGTTCACATTATTTTACATCTAAAACACGTATTTACAATACATTTGGGTAAATACAAAAAATAGAAAAAAAATTAGGGAAAAAATTTGGTAAAAAATGGTGATAATTTCGCTAAATATCGATTAAAGTCATTTGTATTGAACTAATCATACTTTTTATATTTTTATCGTTAAGTTCACATTATTTTACATCTAAAACACGTCTTTACAATACATTTGGGTGAATATAAAAGGTCGTAAAAAAATTTTGAAATACAGGTGATGAATCCGCTAAATATCGTCTTAAGTCATTTCTATTAAACTAATCATACTTTTTATATTTTTAACGTTAAGTTCACATTATTTTACATCTAAAACACGTATTTACAATACATTTGGGTGAATACAAAAAATAGAAAAAAAATTTGGGAAAAAATTGGGTAAAAAATGGTGATAATTCCACTAAATATCGTTTAAAGTCATTTGTATTGAACTAATCATACTTTTTATATTTTTATCGTTAAGTTCACATTATTTTACATCAATAACACGTCTTTACAATACATTTGGGTGAATATAAAAGGTCGTAAAAAAATTTTGAAATACAGGTGATGAATCCGCTAAATATCGTCTTAAGTCATTTCTATTAAACTAATCATACTTTTTATATTTTTAACGTTAAGTTCACATTATTTTACATCTAAAACACGTATTTACAATACATTTGGGTGAATACAAAAAATAGAAAAAAAATTTGGGAAAAAATTGGGTATAAAATGGTGATAATTCCGCTAAATATCGATTAAAGTCATTTGTATTGAACTAATCATACTTTTTATATTTTTATCGTTAAGTTCACATTATTTTACATCTAAAACACGTCTTTACAATACATTTGGGTGAATATAAAAGGTCGTAAAAAAATTTTGAAATACAGGTGATGAATCCGCTAAATATCGTCTTAAGTCATTTCTATTAAACTAATCATACTTTTTATATTTTTAACGTTAAGTTCACATTATTTTACATCTAAAACACGTATTTACAATACATTTGGGTGAATACAAAAAATAGAAAAAAAATTTGGGAAAAAATTGGGTAAAAAATGGTGATAATTCCACTAAATATCGTTTAAAGTCATTTGTATTGAACTAATCATACTTTTTATATTTTTATCGTTAAGTTCACATTATTTTACATCAATAACACGTCTTTACAATACATTTGGGTGAATATAAAAGGTCGTAAAAAAATTTTGAAATACAGGTGATGAATCCGCTAAATATCGTCTTAAGTCATTTCTATTAAACTAATCATACTTTTTATATTTTTAACGTTAAGTTCACATTATTTTACATCTAAAACACGTATTTACAATACATTTGGGTGAATACAAAAAATAGAAAAAAAATTTGGGATAAAATTGGGTAAAAAATGGTGATAATTCCGCTAAATATCGATTAAAGTCATTTGTATTGAACTAATCATACTTTTTATATTTTTATCGTTAAGTTCACATTATTTTACATCAATAACACGTCCTTACAATACATTTGGGTGAATATAAAAGGTCGTAAAAAAATTTTGAAATACAGGTGATGAATCCGCTAAATATCGTCTTAAGTCATTTCTATTAAACTAATCATACTTTTTATATTTTTAACGTTAAGTTCACATTATTTTACATCAATAACACGTCTTTACAATACATTTGGGTGAATATAAAAGGTCGTAAAAAAATTTTGAAATACAGGTGATGAATCCGCTAAATATCGTCTTAAGTCATTTCTATTAAACTAATCATACTTTTTATATTTTTAACGTTAAGTTCACATTATTTTACATCTAAAACACGTATTTACAATACATTTGGGTGAATACAAAAAATAGAAAAAAAATTTGGGAAAAAATTGGGTAAAAAATGGTGATAATTCCGCTAAATATCGTTTAATGTCATTTGTATTGAACTAATCATACTTTTTATATTTTTATCGTTAAGTTCACATTATTTTACATCAATAACACGTCTTTACAATACATTTGGGTGAATATAAAAGGTCGTAAAAAAATTTTGAAATACAGGTGATGAATCCGCTAAATATCGTCTTAAGTCATTTCTATTAAACTAATCATACTTTTTATATTTTTAACGTTAAGTTCACATTATTTTACATCTAAAACACGTATTTACAATACATTTGGGTGAATACAAAAAATAGAAAAAAAATTAGGGAAAAAATTGGGTAAAAAATGGTGATAATTCCGCTAAATATCGTTTAAAGTCATTTGTATTGAACTAATCATACTTTTTATATTTTTATCGTTAAGTTCACATTATTTTACATCTAAAACACGTCTTTACAATACATTTGGGTGAATATAAAAGGTCGTAAAAAAATTTTGAAATACAGGTGATGAATCCGCTAAATATCGTCTTAAGTCATTTCTATTAAACTAATCATACTTTTTATATTTTTAACGTTAAGTTCACATTATTTTACATCTAAAACACGTATTTACAATACATTTGGGTAAATACAAAAAATAGAAAAAAAATTAGGGAAAAAATTTGGTAAAAAATGGTGATAATTTCGCTAAATATCGATTAAAGTCATTTGTATTGAACTAATCATACTTTTTATATTTTTATCGTTAAGTTCACATTATTTTACATCTAAAACACGTCTTTACAATACATTTGGGTGAATATAAAAGGTCGTAAAAAAATTTTGAAATACAGGTGATGAATCCGCTAAATATCGTCTTAAGTCATTTCTATTAAACTAATCATACTTTTTATATTTTTAACGTTAAGTTCACATTATTTTACATCTAAAACACGTATTTACAATACATTTGGGTGAATACAAAAAATAGAAAAAAAATTTGGGAAAAAATTGGGTAAAAAATGGTGATAATTCCACTAAATATCGTTTAAAGTCATTTGTATTGAACTAATCATACTTTTTATATTTTTATCGTTAAGTTCACATTATTTTACATCAATAACACGTCTTTACAATACATTTGGGTGAATATAAAAGGTCGTAAAAAAATTTTGAAATACAGGTGATGAATCCGCTAAATATCGTCTTAAGTCATTTCTATTAAACTAATCATACTTTTTATATTTTTAACGTTAAGTTCACATTATTTTACATCTAAAACACGTATTTACAATACATTTGGGTGAATACAAAAAATAGAAAAAAAATTTGGGAAAAAATTGGGTAAAAAATGGTGATAATTCCACTAAATATCGTTTAAAGTCATTTGTATTGAACTAATCATACTTTTTATATTTTTATCGTTAAGTTCACATTATTTTACATCAATAACACGTCTTTACAATACATTTGGGTGAATATAAAAGGTCGTAAAAAAATTTTGAAATACAGGTGATGAATCCGCTAAATATCGTCTTAAGTCATTTCTATTAAACTAATCATACTTTTTATATTTTTAACGTTAAGTTCACATTATTTTACATCTAAAACACGTATTTACAATACATTTGGGTGAATACAAAAAATAGAAAAAAAATTTGGGATAAAATTGGGTAAAAAATGGTGATAATTCCGCTAAATATCGATTAAAGTCATTTGTATTGAACTAATCATACTTTTTATATTTTTATCGTTAAGTTCACATTATTTTACATCAATAACACGTCTTTACAATACATTTGGGTGAATATAAAAGGTCGTAAAAAAATTTTGAAATACAGGTGATGAATCCGCTAAATATCGTCTTAAGTCATTTCTATTAAACTAATCATACTTTTTATATTTTTAACGTTAAGTTCACATTATTTTACATCTAAAACACGTATTTACAATACATTTGGGTGAATACAAAAAATAGAAAAAAAATTTGGGATAAAATTGGGTAAAAAATGGTGATAATTCCACTAAATATCGTTTAAAGTCATTTGTATTGAACTAATCATACTTTTTATATTTTTATCGTTAAGTTCACATTATTTTACATCAATAACACGTCTTTACAATACATTTGGGTGAATATAAAAGGTCGTAAAAAAATTTTGAAATACAGGTGATGAATCCGCTAAATATCGTCTTAAGTCATTTCTATTCAACTAATCATACTTTTTATATTTTTAACGTTAAGTTCACATTATTTTACATCTAAAACACGTATTTACAATACATTTGGGTGAATACAAAAAATAGAAAAAAAATTAGGGAAAAAATTTGGTAAAAAATGGTGATAATTTCGCTAAATATCGATTAAAGTCATTTGTATTGAACTAATCATACTTTTTATATTTTTATCGTTAAGTTCACATTATTTTACATCTAAAACACGTCTTTACAATACATTTGGGTGAATATAAAAGGTCGTAAAAAAATTTTGAAATACAGGTGATGAATCCGCTAAATATCGTCTTAAGTCATTTCTATTAAACTAATCATACTTTTTATATTTTTAACGTTAAGTTCACATTATTTTACATCTAAAACACGTATTTACAATACATTTGGGTGAATACAAAAAATAGAAAAAAAATTTGGGAAAAAATTGGGTAAAAAATGGTGATAATTCCGCTAAATATCGTTTAAAGTCATTTGTATTGAACTAATCATACTTTTTATATTTTTATCGTTAAGTTCACATTATTTTACATCAATAACACGTCTTTACAATACATTTGGGTGAATATAAAAGGTCGTAAAAAAATTTTGAAATACAGGTTTTGAATCCGCTAAATATCGTCTTAAGTCATTTCTATTAAACTAATCATACTTTTTATATTTTTAACGTTAAGTTCACATTATTTTACATCTAAAACACGTATTTACAATACATTTGGGTGAATACAAAAAATAGAAAAAAAATTTGGGAAAAAATTGGGTAAAAAATGGTGATAATTCCGCTAAATATCGTTTAATGTCATTTGTATTGAACTAATCATACTTTTTATATTTTTATCGTTAAGTTCACATTATTTTACATCAATAACACGTCTTTACAATACATTTGGGTGAATATAAAAGGTCGTAAAAAAATTTTGAAATACAGGTGATGAATCCGCTAAATATCGTCTTAAGTCATTTCTATTAAACTAATCATACTTTTTATATTTTTAACGTTAAGTTCACATTATTTTACATCTAAAACACGTATTTACAATACATTTGGGTGAATACAAAAAATAGAAAAAAAATTAGGGAAAAAATTGGGTAAAAAATGGTGATAATTCCGCTAAATATCGTTTAAAGTCATTTGTATTGAACTAATCATACTTTTTATATTTTTATCGTTAAGTTCACATTATTTTACATCTAAAACACGTCTTTACAATACATTTGGGTGAATATAAAAGGTCGTAAAAAAATTTTGAAATACAGGTGATGAATCCGCTAAATATCGTCTTAAGTCATTTCTATTAAACTAATCATACTTTTTATATTTTTAACGTTAAGTTCACATTATTTTACATCTAAAACACGTATTTACAATACATTTGGGTAAATACAAAAAATAGAAAAAAAATTAGGGAAAAAATTTGGTAAAAAATGGTGATAATTTCGCTAAATATCGATTAAAGTCATTTGTATTGAACTAATCATACTTTTTATATTTTTATCGTTAAGTTCACATTATTTTACATCTAAAACACGTCTTTACAATACATTTGGGTGAATATAAAAGGTCGTAAAAAAATTTTGAAATACAGGTGATGAATCCGCTAAATATCGTCTTAAGTCATTTCTATTAAACTAATCATACTTTTTATATTTTTAACGTTAAGTTCACATTATTTTACATCTAAAACACGTATTTACAATACATTTGGGTGAATACAAAAAATAGAAAAAAAATTTGGGAAAAAATTGGGTAAAAAATGGTGATAATTCCACTAAATATCGTTTAAAGTCATTTGTATTGAACTAATCATACTTTTTATATTTTTATCGTTAAGTTCACATTATTTTACATCAATAACACGTCTTTACAATACATTTGGGTGAATATAAAAGGTCGTAAAAAAATTTTGAAATACAGGTGATGAATCCGCTAAATATCGTCTTAAGTCATTTCTATTAAACTAATCATACTTTTTATATTTTTAACGTTAAGTTCACATTATTTTACATCTAAAACACGTATTTACAATACATTTGGGTGAATACAAAAAATAGAAAAAAAATTTGGGAAAAAATTGGGTATAAAATGGTGATAATTCCGCTAAATATCGATTAAAGTCATTTGTATTGAACTAATCATACTTTTTATATTTTTATCGTTAAGTTCACATTATTTTACATCTAAAACACGTCTTTACAATACATTTGGGTGAATATAAAAGGTCGTAAAAAAATTTTGAAATACAGGTGATGAATCCGCTAAATATCGTCTTAAGTCATTTCTATTAAACTAATCATACTTTTTATATTTTTAACGTTAAGTTCACATTATTTTACATCAATAACACGTCTTTACAATACATTTGGGTGAATATAAAAGGTCGTAAAAAAATTTTGAAATACAGGTGATGAATCCGCTAAATATCGTCTTAAGTCATTTCTATTAAACTAATCATACTTTTTATATTTTTAACGTTAAGTTCACATTATTTTACATCTAAAACACGTATTTACAATACATTTGGGTGAATACAAAAAATAGAAAAAAAATTTGGGAAAAAATTGGGTAAAAAATGGTGATAATTCCGCTAAATATCGTTTAATGTCATTTGTATTGAACTAATCATACTTTTTATATTTTTATCGTTAAGTTCACATTATTTTACATCAATAACACGTCTTTAAAATACATTTGGGTGAATATAAAAGGTCGTAAAAAAATTTTGAAATACAGGTGATGAATCCGCTAAATATCGTCTTAAGTCATTTCTATTAAACTAATCATACTTTTTATATTTTTAACGTTAAGTTCACATTATTTTACATCTAAAACACGTATTTACAATACATTTGGGTGAATACAAAAAATAGAAAAAAAATTAGGGAAAAAATTGGGTAAAAAATGGTGATAATTCCGCTAAATATCGTTTAAAGTCATTTGTATTGAACTAATCATACTTTTTATATTTTTATCGTTAAGTTCACATTATTTTACATCTAAAACACGTCTTTACAATACATTTGGGTGAATATAAAAGGTCGTAAAAAAATTTTGAAATACAGGTGATGAATCCGCTAAATATCGTCTTAAGTCATTTCTATTAAACTAATCATACTTTTTATATTTTTAACGTTAAGTTCACATTATTTTACATCTAAAACACGTATTTACAATACATTTGGGTAAATACAAAAAATAGAAAAAAAATTAGGGAAAAAATTTGGTAAAAAATGGTGATAATTTCGCTAAATATCGATTAAAGTCATTTGTATTGAACTAATCATACTTTTTATATTTTTATCGTTAAGTTCACATTATTTTACATCTAAAACACGTCTTTACAATACATTTGGGTGAATATAAAAGGTCGTAAAAAAATTTTGAAATACAGGTGATGAATCCGCTAAATATCGTCTTAAGTCATTTCTATTAAACTAATCATACTTTTTATATTTTTAACGTTAAGTTCACATTATTTTACATCTAAAACACGTATTTACAATACATTTGGGTGAATACAAAAAATAGAAAAAAAATTTGGGAAAAAATTGGGTAAAAAATGGTGATAATTCCACTAAATATCGTTTAAAGTCATTTGTATTGAACTAATCATACTTTTTATATTTTTATCGTTAAGTTCACATTATTTTACATCAATAACACGTCTTTACAATACATTTGGGTGAATATAAAAGGTCGTAAAAAAATTTTGAAATACAGGTGATGAATCCGCTAAATATCGTCTTAAGTCATTTCTATTAAACTAATCATACTTTTTATATTTTTAACGTTAAGTTCACATTATTTTACATCTAAAACACGTATTTACAATACATTTGGGTGAATACAAAAAATAGAAAAAAAATTTGGGAAAAAATTGGGTAAAAAATGGTGATAATTCCACTAAATATCGTTTAAAGTCATTTGTATTGAACTAATCATACTTTTTATATTTTTATCGTTAAGTTCACATTATTTTACATCAATAACACGTCTTTACAATACATTTGGGTGAATATAAAAGGTCGTAAAAAAATTTTGAAATACAGGTGATGAATCCGCTAAATATCGTCTTAAGTCATTTCTATTAAACTAATCATACTTTTTATATTTTTAACGTTAAGTTCACATTATTTTACATCTAAAACACGTATTTACAATACATTTGGGTGAATACAAAAAATAGAAAAAAAATTTGGGATAAAATTGGGTAAAAAATGGTGATAATTCCGCTAAATATCGATTAAAGTCATTTGTATTGAACTAATCATACTTTTTATATTTTTATCGTTAAGTTCACATTATTTTACATCAATAACACGTCTTTACAATACATTTGGGTGAATATAAAAGGTCGTAAAAAAATTTTGAAATACAGGTGATGAATCCGCTAAATATCGTCTTAAGTCATTTCTATTAAACTAATCATACTTTTTATATTTTTAACGTTAAGTTCACATTATTTTACATCTAAAACACGTATTTACAATACATTTGGGTGAATACAAAAAATAGAAAAAAAATTTGGGATAAAATTGGGTAAAAAATGGTGATAATTCCACTAAATATCGTTTAAAGTCATTTGTATTGAACTAATCATACTTTTTATATTTTTATCGTTAAGTTCACATTATTTTACATCAATAACACGTCTTTACAATACATTTGGGTGAATATAAAAGGTCGTAAAAAAATTTTGAAATACAGGTGATGAATCCGCTAAATATCGTCTTAAGTCATTTCTATTCAACTAATCATACTTTTTATATTTTTAACGTTAAGTTCACATTATTTTACATCTAAAACACGTATTTACAATACATTTGGGTGAATACAAAAAATAGAAAAAAAATTTGGGATAAAATTGGGTAAAAAATGGTGATAATTCCGCTAAATATCGATTAAAGTCATTTGTATTGAACTAATCATACTTTTTATATTTTTATCGTTAAGTTCACATTATTTTACATCAATAACACGTCTTTACAATACATTTGGGTGAATATAAAAGGTCGTAAAAAAATTTTGAAATACAGGTGATGAATCCGCTAAATATCGTCTTAAGTCATTTCTATTAAACTAATCATACTTTTTATATTTTTAACGTTAAGTTCACATTATTTTACATCTAAAACACGTATTTACAATACATTTGGGTGAATACAAAAAATAGAAAAAAAATTTGGGATAAAATTGGGTAAAAAATGGTGATAATTCCGCTAAATATCGATTAAAGTCATTTGTATTGAACTAATCATACTTTTTATATTTTTATCGTTAAGTTCACATTATTTTACATCTAAAACACGTCTTTACAATACATTTGGGTGAATATAAAAGGTCGTAAAAAAATTTTGAAATACAGGTGATGAATCCGCTAAATATCGTCTTAAGTCATTTCTATTAAACTAATCATACTTTTTATATTTTTAACGTTAAGTTCACATTATTTTACATCTAAAACACGTATTTACAATACATTTGGGTGAATACAAAAAATAGAAAAAAAATTTGGGAAAAAATTGGGTAAAAAATGGTGATAATTCCACTAAATATCGTTTAAAGTCATTTGTATTGAACTAATCATACTTTTTATATTTTTATCGTTAAGTTCACATTATTTTACATCAATAACACGTCTTTACAATACATTTGGGTGAATATAAAAGGTCGTAAAAAAATTTTGAAATACAGGTGATGAATCCGCTAAATATCGTCTTAAGTCATTTCTATTAAACTAATCATACTTTTTATATTTTTAACGTTAAGTTCACATTATTTTACATCTAAAACACGTATTTACAATACATTTGGGTGAATACAAAAAATAGAAAAAAAATTTGGGAAAAAATTGGGTAAAAAATGGTGATAATTCCACTAAATATCGTTTAAAGTCATTTGTATTGAACTAATCATACTTTTTATATTTTTATCGTTAAGTTCACATTATTTTACATCAATAACACGTCTTTACAATACATTTGGGTGAATATAAAAGGTCGTAAAAAAATTTTGAAATACAGGTGATGAATCCGCTAAATATCGTCTTAAGTCATTTCTATTAAACTAATCATACTTTTTATATTTTTAACGTTAAGTTCACATTATTTTACATCTAAAACACGTATTTACAATACATTTGGGTGAATACAAAAAATAGAAAAAAAATTTGGGATAAAATTGGGTAAAAAATGGTGATAATTCCGCTAAATATCGATTAAAGTCATTTGTATTGAACTAATCATACTTTTTATATTTTTATCGTTAAGTTCACATTATTTTACATCAATAACACGTCTTTACAATACATTTGGGTGAATATAAAAGGTCGTAAAAAAATTTTGAAATACAGGTGATGAATCCGCTAAATATCGTCTTAAGTCATTTCTATTAAACTAATCATACTTTTTATATTTTTAACGTTAAGTTCACATTATTTTACATCTAAAACACGTATTTACAATACATTTGGGTGAATACAAAAAATAGAAAAAAAATTTGGGATAAAATTGGGTAAAAAATGGTGATAATTCCACTAAATATCGTTTAAAGTCATTTGTATTGAACTAATCATACTTTTTATATTTTTATCGTTAAGTTCACATTATTTTACATCAATAACACGTCTTTACAATACATTTGGGTGAATATAAAAGGTCGTAAAAAAATTTTGAAATACAGGTGATGAATCCGCTAAATATCGTCTTAAGTCATTTCTATTCAACTAATCATACTTTTTATATTTTTAACGTTAAGTTCACATTATTTTACATCTAAAACACGTATTTACAATACATTTGGGTGAATACAAAAAATAGAAAAAAAATTTGGGATAAAATTGGGTAAAAAATGGTGATAATTCCGCTAAATATCGATTAAAGTCATTTGTATTGAACTAATCATACTTTTTATATTTTTATCGTTAAGTTCACATTATTTTACATCAATAACACGTCTTTACAATACATTTGGGTGAATATAAAAGGTCGTAAAAAAATTTTGAAATACAGGTGATGAATCCGCTAAATATCGTCTTAAGTCATTTCTATTAAACTAATCATACTTTTTATATTTTTAACGTTAAGTTCACATTATTTTACATCTAAAACACGTATTTACAATACATTTGGGTGAATACAAAAAATAGAAAAAAAATTTGGGATAAAATTGGGTAAAAAATGGTGATAATTCCGCTAAATATCGATTAAAGTCATTTGTATTGAACTAATCATACTTTTTATATTTTTATCGTTAAGTTCACATTATTTTACATCTAAAACACGTCTTTACAATACATTTGGGTGAATATAAAAGGTCGTAAAAAAATTTTGAAATACAGGTGATGAATCCGCTAAATATCGTCTTAAGTCATTTCTATTAAACTAATCATACTTTTTATATTTTTAACGTTAAGTTCACATTATTTTACATCTAAAACACGTATTTACAATACATTTGGGTGAATACAAAAAATAGAAAAAAAATTTGGGAAAAAATTGGGTAAAAAATGGTGATAATTCCACTAAATATCGTTTAAAGTCATTTGTATTGAACTAATCATACTTTTTATATTTTTATCGTTAAGTTCACATTATTTTACATCAATAACACGTCTTTACAATACATTTGGGTGAATATAAAAGGTCGTAAAAAAATTTTGAAATACAGGTGATGAATCCGCTAAATATCGTCTTAAGTCATTTCTATTAAACTAATCATACTTTTTATATTTTTAACGTTAAGTTCACATTATTTTACATCTAAAACACGTATTTACAATACATTTGGGTGAATACAAAAAATAGAAAAAAAATTTGGGAAAAAATTGGGTAAAAAATGGTGATAATTCCGCTAAATATCGATTAAAGTCATTTGTATTGAACTAATCATACTTTTTATATTTTTATCGTTAAGTTCACATTATTTTACATCTAAAACACGTCTTTACAATACATTTGGGTGAATATAAAAGGTCGTAAAAAAATTTTGAAATACAGGTGATGAATTCGCTAAATATCGTCTTAAGTCATTTCTATTAAACTAATCATACTTTTTATATTTTTAACGTTAAGTTCACATTATTTTACATCTAAAACACGTATTTACAATACATTTGGGTGAATACAAAAAATAGAAAAAAAATTTGGGAAAAAATTGGGTAAAAAATGGTGATAATTCCACTAAATATCGTTTAAAGTCATTTGTATTGAACTAATCATACTTTTTATATTTTTATCGTTAAGTTCACATTATTTTACATCAATAACACGTCTTTACAATACATTTGGGTGAATATAAAAGGTCGTAAAAAAATTTTGAAATACAGGTGATGAATCCGCTAAATATCGTCTTAAGTCATTTCTATTAAACTAATCATACTTTTTATATTTTTAACGTTAAGTTCACATTATTTTACATCTAAAACACGTATTTACAATACATTTGGGTGAATACAAAAAATAGAAAAAAAATTTGGGATAAAATTGGGTAAAGAATGGTGATAATTCCGCTAAATATCGATTAAAGTCATTTGTATTGAACTAATCATACTTTTTATATTTTTATCGTTAAGTTCACATTATTTTACATCAATAACACGTCTTTACAATACATTTGGGTGAATATAAAAGGTCGTAAAAAAATTTTGAAATACAGGTGATGAATCCGCTAAATATCGTCTTAAGTCATTTCTATTAAACTAATCATACTTTTTATATTTTTAACGTTAAGTTCACATTATTTTACATCTAAAACACGTATTTACAATACATTTGGGTGAATACAAAAAATAGAAAAAAAATTTGGGATAAAATTGGGTAAAAAATGGTGATAATTCCACTAAATATCGTTTAAAGTCATTTGTATTGAACTAATCATACTTTTTATATTTTTATCGTTAAGTTCACATTATTTTACATCAATAACACGTCTTTACAATACATTTGGGTGAATATAAAAGGTCGTAAAAAAATTTTGAAATACAGGTGATGAATCCGCTAAATATCGTCTTAAGTCATTTCTATTCAACTAATCATACTTTTTATATTTTTAACGTTAAGTTCACATTATTTTACATCTAAAACACGTATTTATAATACATTTGGGTGAATACAAAAAATAGAAAAAAAATTTGGGAAAAAATTGGGTAAAAAATGGTGATAATTCCACTAAATATCGTTTAAAGTCATTTGTATTGAACTAATCATACTTTTTATATTTTTATCGTTAAGTTCACATTATTTTACATCAATAACACGTCTTTACAATACATTTGGGTGAATATAAAAGGTCGTAAAAAAATTTTGAAATACAGGTGATGAATCCGCTAAATATCGTCTTAAGTCATTTTTATTAAACTAATCATACTTTTTATATTTTTAACGTTAAGTTCACATTATTTTACATCTAAAACACGTATTTACAATACATTTGGGTGAATACAAAAAATAGAAAAAAAATTTGGGATAAAATTGGGTAAAGAATGGTGATAATTCCGCTAAATATCGATTAAAGTCATTTGTATTGAACTAATCATACTTTTTATATTTTTATCGTTAAGTTCACATTATTTTACATCAATAACACGTCTTTACAATACATTTGGGTGAATATAAAAGGTCGTAAAAAAATTTTGAAATACAGGTGATGAATCCGCTAAATATCGTCTTAAGTCATTTCTATTAAACTAATCATACTTTTTATATTTTTAACGTTAAGTTCACATTATTTTACATCTAAAACACGTATTTACAATACATTTGGGTGAATACAAAAAATAGAAAAAAAATTTGGGATAAAATTGGGTAAAAAATGGTGATAATTCCACTAAATATCGTTTAAAGTCATTTGTATTGAACTAATCATACTTTTTATATTTTTATCGTTAAGTTCACATTATTTTACATCAATAACACGTCTTTACAATACATTTGGGTGAATATAAAAGGTCGTAAAAAAATTTTGAAATACAGGTGATGAATCCGCTAAATATCGTCTTAAGTCATTTCTATTCAACTAATCATACTTTTTATATTTTTAACGTTAAGTTCACATTATTTTACATCTAAAACACGTATTTACAATACATTTGGGTGAATACAAAAAATAGAAAAAAAATTTGGGATAAAATTGGGTAAAAAATGGTGATAATTCCGCTAAATATCGATTAAAGTCATTTGTATTGAACTAATCATACTTTTTATATTTTTATCGTTAAGTTCACATTATTTTACATCAATAACACGTCTTTACAATACATTTGGGTGAATATAAAAGGTCGTAAAAAAATTTTGAAATACAGGTGATGAATCCGCTAAATATCGTCTTAAGTCATTTCTATTAAACTAATCATACTTTTTATATTTTTAACGTTAAGTTCACATTATTTTACATCTAAAACACGTATTTACAATACATTTGGGTGAATACAAAAAATAGAAAAAAAATTTGGGATAAAATTGGGTAAAAAATGGTGATAATTCCACTAAATATCGTTTAAAGTCATTTGTATTGAACTAATCATACTTTTTATATTTTTATCGTTAAGTTCACATTATTTTACATCAATAACACGTCTTTACAATACATTTGGGTGAATATAAAAGGTCGTAAAAAAATTTTGAAATACAGGTGATGAATCCGCTAAATATCGTCTTAAGTCATTTCTATTCAACTAATCATACTTTTTATATTTTTAACGTTAAGTTCACATTATTTTACATCTAAAACACGTATTTACAATACATTTGGGTGAATACAAAAAATAGAAAAAAAATTTGGGAAAAAATTGGGTAAAAAATGGTGATAATTCCACTAAATATCGTTTAAAGTCATTTGTATTGAACTAATCATACTTTTTATATTTTTATCGTTAAGTTCACATTATTTTACATCAATAACACGTCTTTACAATACATTTGGGTGAATATAAAAGGTCGTAAAAAAATTTTGAAATACAGGTGATGAATCCGCTAAATATCGTCTTAAGTCATTTCTATTAAACTAATCATACTTTTTATATTTTTAACGTTAAGTTCACATTATTTTACATCTAAAACACGTATTTACAATACATTTGGGTGAATACAAAAAATAGAAAAAAAATTTGGGATAAAATTGGGTAAAGAATGGTGATAATTCCGCTAAATATCGATTAAAGTCATTTGTATTGAACTAATCATACTTTTTATATTTTTATCGTTAAGTTCACATTATTTTACATCAATAACACGTCTTTACAATACATTTGGGTGAATATAAAAGGTCGTAAAAAAATTTTGAAATACAGGTGATGAATCCGCTAAATATCGTCTTAAGTCATTTCTATTAAACTAATCATACTTTTTATATTTTTAACGTTAAGTTCACATTATTTTACATCTAAAACACGTATTTACAATACATTTGGGTGAATACAAAAAATAGAAAAAAAATTTGGGATAAAATTGGGTAAAAAATGGTGATAATTCCACTAAATATCGTTTAAAGTCATTTGTATTGAACTAATCATACTTTTTATATTTTTATCGTTAAGTTCACATTATTTTACATCAATAACACGTCTTTACAATACATTTGGGTGAATATAAAAGGTCGTAAAAAAATTTTGAAATACAGGTGATGAATCCGCTAAATATCGTCTTAAGTCATTTCTATTCAACTAATCATACTTTTTATATTTTTAACGTTAAGTTCACATTATTTTACATCTAAAACACGTATTTACAATACATTTGGGTGAATACAAAAAATAGAAAAAAAATTTGGGATAAAATTGGGTAAAAAATGGTGATAATTCCGCTAAATATCGATTAAAGTCATTTGTATTGAACTAATCATACTTTTTATATTTTTATCGTTAAGTTCACATTATTTTACATCAATAACACGTCTTTACAATACATTTGGGTGAATATAAAAGGTCGTAAAAAAATTTTGAAATACAGGTGATGAATCCGCTAAATATCGTCTTAAGTCATTTCTATTAAACTAATCATACTTTTTATATTTTTAACGTTAAGTTCACATTATTTTACATCTAAAACACGTATTTACAATACATTTGGGTGAATACAAAAAATAGAAAAAAAATTTGGGATAAAATTGGGTAAAAAATGGTGATAATTCCGCTAAATATCGATTAAAGTCATTTGTATTGAACTAATCATACTTTTTATATTTTTATCGTTAAGTTCACATTATTTTACATCTAAAACACGTCTTTACAATACATTTGGGTGAATATAAAAGGTCGTAAAAAAATTTTGAAATACAGGTGATGAATCCGCTAAATATCGTCTTAAGTCATTTCTATTAAACTAATCATACTTTTTATATTTTTAACGTTAAGTTCACATTATTTTACATCTAAAACACGTATTTACAATACATTTGGGTGAATACAAAAAATAGAAAAAAAATTTGGGAAAAAATTTGGTAAAAAATGGTGATAATTTCGCTAAATATCGTTTAAAGTCATTTGTATTGAACTAATCATACTTTTTATATTTTTATCGTTAAGTTCACATTATTTTACATCTAAAACACGTCTTTACAATACATTTGGGTGAATATAAAAGGTCGTAAAAAAATTTTGAAATACAGGTGATGAATCCGCTAAATATCGTCTTAAGTCATTTCTATTAAACTAATCATACTTTTTATATTTTTAACGTTAAGTTCACATTATTTTACATCTAAAACACGTATTTACAATACATTTGGGTGAATACAAAAAATAGAAAAAAAATTTGGGATAAAATTGGGTAAAAAATGGTGATAATTCCACTAAATATCGTTTAAAGTCATTTGTATTGAACTAATCATACTTTTTATATTTTTATCGTTAAGTTCACATTATTTTACATCAATAACACGTCTTTACAATACATTTGGGTGAATATAAAAGGTCGTAAAAAAATTTTGAAATACAGGTGATGAATCCGCTAAATATCGTCTTAAGTCATTTCTATTCAACTAATCATACTTTTTATATTTTTAACGTTAAGTTCACATTATTTTACATCTAAAACACGTATTTACAATACATTTGGGTGAATACAAAAAATAGAAAAAAAATTTGGGAAAAAATTGGGTAAAAAATGGTGATAATTCCACTAAATATCGTTTAAAGTCATTTGTATTGAACTAATCATACTTTTTATATTTTTATCGTTAAGTTCACATTATTTTACATCAATAACACGTCTTTACAATACATTTGGGTGAATATAAAAGGTCGTAAAAAAATTTTGAAATACAGGTGATGAATCCGCTAAATATCGTCTTAAGTCATTTCTATTAAACTAATCATACTTTTTATATTTTTAACGTTAAGTTCACATTATTTTACATCTAAAACACGTATTTACAATACATTTGGGTGAATACAAAAAATAGAAAAAAAATTTGGGATAAAATTGGGTAAAGAATGGTGATAATTCCGCTAAATATCGATTAAAGTCATTTGTATTGAACTAATCATACTTTTTATATTTTTATCGTTAAGTTCACATTATTTTACATCAATAACACGTCTTTACAATACATTTGGGTGAATATAAAAGGTCGTAAAAAAATTTTGAAATACAGGTGATGAATCCGCTAAATATCGTCTTAAGTCATTTCTATTAAACTAATCATACTTTTTATATTTTTAACGTTAAGTTCACATTATTTTACATCTAAAACACGTATTTACAATACATTTGGGTGAATACAAAAAATAGAAAAAAAATTTGGGATAAAATTGGGTAAAAAATGGTGATAATTCCACTAAATATCGTTTAAAGTCATTTGTATTGAACTAATCATACTTTTTATATTTTTATCGTTAAGTTCACATTATTTTACATCAATAACACGTCTTTACAATACATTTGGGTGAATATAAAAGGTCGTAAAAAAATTTTGAAATACAGGTGATGAATCCGCTAAATATCGTCTTAAGTCATTTCTATTCAACTAATCATACTTTTTATATTTTTAACGTTAAGTTCACATTATTTTACATCTAAAACACGTATTTACAATACATTTGGGTGAATACAAAAAATAGAAAAAAAATTTGGGAAAAAATTGGGTAAAAAATGGTGATAATTCCACTAAATATCGTTTAAAGTCATTTGTATTGAACTAATCATACTTTTTATATTTTTATCGTTAAGTTCACATTATTTTACATCAATAACACGTCTTTACAATACATTTGGGTGAATATAAAAGGTCGTAAAAAAATTTTGAAATACAGGTGATGAATCCGCTAAATATCGTCTTAAGTCATTTCTATTAAACTAATCATACTTTTTATATTTTTAACGTTAAGTTCACATTATTTTACATCTAAAACACGTATTTACAATACATTTGGGTGAATACAAAAAATAGAAAAAAAATTTGGGATAAAATTGGGTAAAGAATGGTGATAATTCCGCTAAATATCGATTAAAGTCATTTGTATTGAACTAATCATACTTTTTATATTTTTATCGTTAAGTTCACATTATTTTACATCAATAACACGTCTTTACAATACATTTGGGTGAATATAAAAGGTCGTAAAAAAATTTTGAAATACAGGTGATGAATCCGCTAAATATCGTCTTAAGTCATTTCTATTAAACTAATCATACTTTTTATATTTTTAACGTTAAGTTCACATTATTTTACATCTAAAACACGTATTTACAATACATTTGGGTGAATACAAAAAATAGAAAAAAAATTTGGGATAAAATTGGGTAAAAAATGGTGATAATTCCACTAAATATCGTTTAAAGTCATTTGTATTGAACTAATCATACTTTTTATATTTTTATCGTTAAGTTCACATTATTTTACATCAATAACACGTCTTTACAATACATTTGGGTGAATATAAAAGGTCGTAAAAAAATTTTGAAATACAGGTGATGAATCCGCTAAATATCGTCTTAAGTCATTTCTATTCAACTAATCATACTTTTTATATTTTTAACGTTAAGTTCACATTATTTTACATCTAAAACACGTATTTACAATACATTTGGGTGAATACAAAAAATAGAAAAAAAATTTGGGATAAAATTGGGTAAAAAATGGTGATAATTCCGCTAAATATCGATTAAAGTCATTTGTATTGAACTAATCATACTTTTTATATTTTTATCGTTAAGTTCACATTATTTTACATCAATAACACGTCTTTACAATACATTTGGGTGAATATAAAAGGTCGTAAAAAAATTTTGAAATACAGGTGATGAATCCGCTAAATATCGTCTTAAGTCATTTCTATTAAACTAATCATACTTTTTATATTTTTAACGTTAAGTTCACATTATTTTACATCTAAAACACGTATTTACAATACATTTGGGTGAATACAAAAAATAGAAAAAAAATTTGGGATAAAATTGGGTAAAAAATGGTGATAATTCCGCTAAATATCGATTAAAGTCATTTGTATTGAACTAATCATACTTTTTATATTTTTATCGTTAAGTTCACATTATTTTACATCTAAAACACGTCTTTACAATACATTTGGGTGAATATAAAAGGTCGTAAAAAAATTTTGAAATACAGGTGATGAATCCGCTAAATATCGTCTTAAGTCATTTCTATTAAACTAATCATACTTTTTATATTTTTAACGTTAAGTTCACATTATTTTACATCTAAAACACGTATTTACAATACATTTGGGTGAATACAAAAAATAGAAAAAAAATTTGGGAAAAAATTTGGTAAAAAATGGTGATAATTTCGCTAAATATCGTTTAAAGTCATTTGTATTGAACTAATCATACTTTTTATATTTTTATCGTTAAGTTCACATTATTTTACATCTAAAACACGTCTTTACAATACATTTGGGTGAATATAAAAGGTCGTAAAAAAATTTTGAAATACAGGTGATGAATCCGCTAAATATCGTCTTAAGTCATTTCTATTAAACTAATCATACTTTTTATATTTTTAACGTTAAGTTCACATTATTTTACATCTAAAACACGTATTTACAATACATTTGGGTGAATACAAAAAATAGAAAAAAAATTTGGGAAAAAATTGGGTAAAAAATGGTGATAATTCCGCTAAATATCGTTTAAAGTCATTTGTATTGAACTAATCATACTTTTTATATTTTTATCGTTAAGTTCACATTATTTTACATCAATAACACGTCTTTACAATACATTTGGGTGAATATAAAAGGTCGTAAAAAAATTTTGAAATACAGGTGATGAATCCGCTAAATATCGTCTTAAGTCATTTCTATTAAACTAATCATACTTTTTATATTTTTAACGTTAAGTTCACATTATTTTACATCTAAAACACGTATTTACAATACATTTGGGTGAATACAAAAAATAGAAAAAAAATTTGGGAAAAAATTGGGTAAAAAATGGTGATAATTCCGCTAAATATCGTTTAAAGTCATTTGTATTGAACTAATCATACTTTTTATATTTTTATCGTTAAGTTCACATTATTTTACATCTAAAACACGTCTTTACAATACATTTGGGTGAATATAAAAGGTCGTAAAAAAATTTTGAAATACAGGTGATGAATCCGCTAAATATCGTCTTAAGTCATTTCTATTAAACTAATCATACTTTTTATATTTTTAACGTTAAGTTCACATTATTTTACATCTAAAACACGTATTTACAATACATTTGGGTGAATACAAAAAATAGAAAAAAAATTTGGGAAAAAATTGGGTAAAAAATGGTGATAATTCCGCTAAATATCGTTTAAAGTCATTTGTATTGAACTAATCATACTTTTTATATTTTTATCGTTAAGTTCACATTATTTTACATCAATAACACGTCTTTACAATACATTTGGGTGAATATAAAAGGTCGTAAAAAAATTTTGAAATACAGGTGATGAATCCGCTAAATATCGTCTTAAGTCATTTCTATTAAACTAATCATACTTTTTATATTTTTAACGTTAAGTTCACATTATTTTACATCTAAAACACGTATTTACAATACATTTGGGTGAATACAAAAAATAGAAAAAAAATTTGGGATAAAATTGGGTAAAGAATGGTGATAATTCCGCTAAATATCGATTAAAGTCATTTGTATTGAACTAATCATACTTTTTATATTTTTATCGTTAAGTTCACATTATTTTACATCAATAACACGTCTTTACAATACATTTGGGTGAATATAAAAGGTCGTAAAAAAATTTTGAAATACAGGTGATGAATCCGCTAAATATCGTCTTAAGTCATTTCTATTAAACTAATCATACTTTTTATATTTTTAACGTTAAGTTCACATTATTTTACATCTAAAACACGTATTTACAATACATTTGGGTGAATACAAAAAATAGAAAAAAAATTTGGGATAAAATTGGGTAAAAAATGGTGATAATTCCACTAAATATCGTTTAAAGTCATTTGTATTGAACTAATCATACTTTTTATATTTTTATCGTTAAGTTCACATTATTTTACATCAATAACACGTCTTTACAATACATTTGGGTGAATATAAAAGGTCGTAAAAAAATTTTGAAATACAGGTGATGAATCCGCTAAATATCGTCTTAAGTCATTTCTATTCAACTAATCATACTTTTTATATTTTTAACGTTAAGTTCACATTATTTTACATCTAAAACACGTATTTACAATACATTTGGGTGAATACAAAAAATAGAAAAAAAATTTGGGATAAAATTGGGTAAAAAATGGTGATAATTCCGCTAAATATCGATTAAAGTCATTTGTATTGAACTAATCATACTTTTTATATTTTTATCGTTAAGTTCACATTATTTTACATCAATAACACGTCTTTACAATACATTTGGGTGAATATAAAAGGTCGTAAAAAAATTTTGAAATACAGGTGATGAATCCGCTAAATATCGTCTTAAGTCATTTCTATTAAACTAATCATACTTTTTATATTTTTAACGTTAAGTTCACATTATTTTACATCTAAAACACGTATTTACAATACATTTGGGTGAATACAAAAAATAGAAAAAAAATTTGGGATAAAATTGGGTAAAAAATGGTGATAATTCCGCTAAATATCGATTAAAGTCATTTGTATTGAACTAATCATACTTTTTATATTTTTATCGTTAAGTTCACATTATTTTACATCTAAAACACGTCTTTACAATACATTTGGGTGAATATAAAAGGTCGTAAAAAAATTTTGAAATACAGGTGATGAATCCGCTAAATATCGTCTTAAGTCATTTCTATTAAACTAATCATACTTTTTATATTTTTAACGTTAAGTTCACATTATTTTACATCTAAAACACGTATTTACAATACATTTGGGTGAATACAAAAAATAGAAAAAAAATTTGGGAAAAAATTTGGTAAAAAATGGTGATAATTTCGCTAAATATCGTTTAAAGTCATTTGTATTGAACTAATCATACTTTTTATATTTTTATCGTTAAGTTCACATTATTTTACATCTAAAACACGTCTTTACAATACATTTGGGTGAATATAAAAGGTCGTAAAAAAATTTTGAAATACAGGTGATGAATCCGCTAAATATCGTCTTAAGTCATTTCTATTAAACTAATCATACTTTTTATATTTTTAACGTTAAGTTCACATTATTTTACATCTAAAACACGTATTTACAATACATTTGGGTGAATACAAAAAATAGAAAAAAAATTTGGGAAAAAATTGGGTAAAAAATGGTGATAATTCCGCTAAATATCGTTTAAAGTCATTTGTATTGAACTAATCATACTTTTTATATTTTTATCGTTAAGTTCACATTATTTTACATCAATAACACGTCTTTACAATACATTTGGGTGAATATAAAAGGTCGTAAAAAAATTTTGAAATACAGGTGATGAATCCGCTAAATATCGTCTTAAGTCATTTCTATTAAACTAATCATACTTTTTATATTTTTAACGTTAAGTTCACATTATTTTACATCTAAAACACGTATTTACAATACATTTGGGTGAATACAAAAAATAGAAAAAAAATTTGGGAAAAAATTGGGTAAAAAATGGTGATAATTCCGCTAAATATCGTTTAAAGTCATTTGTATTGAACTAATCATACTTTTTATATTTTTATCGTTAAGTTCACATTATTTTACATCTAAAACACGTCTTTACAATACATTTGGGTGAATATAAAAGGTCGTAAAAAAATTTTGAAATACAGGTGATGAATCCGCTAAATATCGTCTTAAGTCATTTCTATTAAACTAATCATACTTTTTATATTTTTAACGTTAAGTTCACATTATTTTACATCTAAAACACGTATTTACAATACATTTGGGTGAATACAAAAAATAGAAAAAAAATTTGGGAAAAAATTGGGTAAAAAATGGTGATAATTCCGCTAAATATCGTTTAAAGTCATTTGTATTGAACTAATCATACTTTTTATATTTTTATCGTTAAGTTCACATTATTTTACATCAATAACACGTCTTTACAATACATTTGGGTGAATATAAAAGGTCGTAAAAAAATTTTGAAATACAGGTGATGAATCCGCTAAATATCGTCTTAAGTCATTTCTATTAAACTAATCATACTTTTTATATTTTTAACGTTAAGTTCACATTATTTTACATCTAAAACACGTATTTACAATACATTTGGGTGAATACAAAAAATAGAAAAAAAATTTGGGAAAAAATTGGGTAAAAAATGGTGATAATTCCGCTAAATATCGTTTAAAGTCATTTGTATTGAACTAATCATACTTTTTATATTTTTTTCGTTAAGTTCACATTATTTTACATCTAAAACACGTCTTTACAATACATTTGGGTGAATATAAAAGGTCGTAAAAAAATTTTGAAATACAGGTGATGAATCCGCTAAATATCGTCTTAAGTCATTTCTATTAAACTAATCATACTTTTTATATTTTTAACGTTAAGTTCACATTATTTTACATCTAAAACACGTATTTACAATACATTTGGGTAAATACAAAAAATAGAAAAAAAATTAGGGAAAAAATTTGGTAAAAAATGGTGATAATTCCGCTAAATATCGTTTAAAATCATTTGTATTGAACTAATCATACTTTTTATATTTTTATCGTTAAGTTCACATTATTTTACATCTAAAACACGTCTTTACAATACATTTGGGTGAATATAAAAGGTCGTAAAAAAACTTTGAAATACAGGTGATGAATCCGCTAAATATCGTCTTAAGTCATTTCTATTAAACTAATCATACTTTTTATATTTTTAACGTTAAGTTCACATTATTTTACATCTAAAACACGTCTTTACAATACATTTGCGTGAATATAAAAGGTCGTAAAAAAATTTTGAAATACAGGTGATGAATCCGCTAAATATCGTCTTAAGTCATTTCTATTAAACTAATCATACTTTTTATATTTTTAACGTTAAGTTCACATTATTTTACATCTAAAACACGTATTTACAATACATTTGGGTGAATACAAAAAATAGAAAAAAAATTTGGGAAAAAATTGGGTAAAAAATGGTGATAATTCCGCTAAATATCGTTTAAAGTCATTTGTATTGAACTAATCATACTTTTTATATTTTTATCGTTAAGTTCACATTATTTTACATCTAAAACACGTCTTTACAATACATTTGGGTGAATATAAAAGGTCGTAAAAAAATTTTGAAATACAGGTGATGAATCCGCTAAATATCGTCTTAAGTCATTTCTATTAAACTAATCATACTTTTTATATTTTTAACGTTAAGTTCACATTATTTTACATCTAAAACACGTATTTACAATACATTTGGGTGAATACAAAAAATAGAAAAAAAATTAGGGAAAAAATTTGGTAAAAAATGGTGATAATTCCGCTAAATATCGTTTAAAGTCATTCGTATTGAACTAATCATACTATTTATATTTTTATCGTTAAGTTCACATTATTTTACATCTAAAACACGTATTTACAATACATTTGGGTGAATACAAAAAATAGAAAAAAAATTAGGGAAAAAATTGGGTAAAAAATGGTGATAATTCCGCTAAATATCGTTTAAAGTCATTTGTATTGAACTAATCATACTTTTTATATTTTTATCGTTAAGTTCACATTATTTTACATCTAAAACACGTCTTTACAATACATTTGGGTGAATATAAAAGGTCGTAAAAAAATTTTGAAATACAGGTGATGAATCCGCTAAATATCGTATTAAGTCATTTCTATTAAACTAATCATACTTTTTATATTTTTATCGTTAAGTTCACATTATTTTACATCTAAAACACGTATTTACAATACATTTGGGTGAATACAAAAAATAGAAAAAAAATTTGGGAAAAAATTGGGTAAAAAATGGTGATAATTCCGCTAAATATCGTTTAAAGTCATTTGTATTGAACTAATCATACTTTTTATATTTTTATCGTTAAGTTCACATTATTTTACATCTAAAACACGTATTTACAATACATTTGGGTGAATACAAAAAATAGAAAAAAAATTTGGGAATAAAATGGTGATAATTCCGCTAAATATCGTTTAAAGTCATTTGTATTGAACTAATCATACTTTTTATATTTTTATCGTTAAGTTCACATTATTTTACATCTAAAACACGTCTTTACAATACATTTGGGTGAATATAAAAGGTCGTAAAAAAATTTTGAAATACAGGTGATGAATCCGCTAAATATCGTCTTAAGTCATTTCTATTAAACTAATCATACTTTATATATTTTTAACGTTAAGTTCACATTATTTTACATCTAAAACACGTATTTACAATACATTTGGGTGAATACAAAAAATAGAAAAAAAATTAGGGAAAAAATTTGGTAAAAAATGGTGATAATTTCGCTAAATATCGTTTAAAGTCATTTGTATTGAACTAATCATACTTTTTATATTTTTATCGTTAAGTTCACATTATTTTACATCTAAAACACGTCTTTACAATACATTTGGGTGAATATAAAAGGTCGTAAAAAAATTTTGAAATACAGGTGATGAATCCGCTAAATATCGTCTTAAGTCATTTCTATTAAACTAATCATACTTTTTATATTTTTAACGTTAAGTTCACATTATTTTACATCTAAAACACGTATTTACAATACATTTGGGTGAATACAAAAAATAGAAAAAAAATTTGGGAAAAAAATGGTGATAATTCCGCTAAATATCGTTTAAAGTCATTCGTATTGAACTAATCATACTATTTATATTTTTATCGTTAAGTTCACATTATTTTACATCTAAAACACGTATTTACAATACATTTGGGTGAATACAAAAAATAGAAAAAAAATTAGGGAAAAAATTGGGTAAAAAATGGTGATAATTCCGCTAAATATCGTTTAAAGTCATTTGTATTGAACTAATCATACTTTTTATATTTTTATCGTTAAGTTCACATTATTTTACATCTAAAACACGTCTTTACAATACATTTGGGTGAATATAAAAGGTCGTAAAAAAATTTTGAAATACAGGTGATGAATCCGCTAAATATCGTCTTAAGTCATTTCTATTAAACTAATCATACTTTTTATATTTTTAACGTTAAGTTCACATTATTTTACATCTAAAACACGTATTTACAATACATTTGGGTGAATACAAAAAATAGAAAAAAAATTGGGTAAAAAATGGTGATAATTCCGCTAAATATCGTTTAAAGTCATTTGTATTGAACTAATCATACTTTTTATATTTTTATCGTTAAGTTCACATTATTTTACATCTAAAACACGTCTTTACAATACATTTGGGTGAATATAAAAGGTCGTAAAAAAATTTTGAAATACAGGTGATGAATCCGCTAAATATCGTCTTAAGTCATTTCTATTAAACTAATCATACTTTTTATATTTTTAACGTTAAGTTCACATTATTTTACATCTAAAACACGTATTTACAATACATTTGGGTGAATACAAAAAATAGAAAAAAAATTAGGGAAAAAATTTGGTAAAAAATGGTGATAATTCCGCTAAATATCGTTTAAAGTCATTTGTATTGAACTAATCATACTTTTTATATTTTTATCGTTAAGTTCACATTATTTTACATCTAAAACACGTCTTTACAATACATTTGGGTGAATATAAAAGGTCGTAAAAAAATTTTGAAATACAGGTGATGAATCCGCTAAATATCGTCTTAAGTCATTTCTATTAAACTAATCATACTTTTTATATTTTTAACGTTAAGTTCACATTATTTTACATCTAAAACACGTATTTACAATACATTTGGGTGAATACAAAAAATAGAAAAAAAATTTGGGAAAAAAATGGTGATAATTCCGCTAAATATCGTTTAAAGTCATTCGTATTGAACTAATCATACTATTTATATTTTTATCGTTAAGTTCACATTATTTTACATCTAAAACACGTATTTACAATACATTTGGGTGAATACAAAAAATAGAAAAAAAATTAGGGAAAAAATTGGGTAAAAAATGGTGATAATTCCGCTAAATATCGTTTAAAGTCATTTGTATTGAACTAATCATACTTTTTATATTTTTATCGTTAAGTTCACATTATTTTACATCTAAAACACGTCTTTACAATACATTTGGGTGAATATAAAAGGTCGTAAAAAAATTTTGAAATACAGGTGATGAATCCGCTAAATATCGTCTTAAGTCATTTCTATTAAACTAATCATACTTTTTATATTTTTAACGTTAAGTTCACATTATTTTACATCTAAAACACGTATTTACAATACATTTGGGTGAATACAAAAAATAGAAAAAAAATTTGGGAAAAAATTGGGTAAAAAATGGTGATAATTCCGCTAAATATCGTTTAAAGTCATTTGTATTGAACTAATCATACTTTTTATATTTTTATCGTTAAGTTCACATTATTTTACATCTAAAACACGTATTTACAATACATTTGGGTGAATACAAAAAATAGAAAAAAAATTTGGGAATAAAATGGTGATAATTCCGCTAAATATCGTTTAAAGTCATTTGTATTGAACTAATCATACTTTTTATATTTTTATCGTTAAGTTCACATTATTTTACATCTAAAACACGTCTTTACAATACATTTGGGTGAATATAAAAGGTCGTAAAAAAATTTTGAAATACAGGTGATGAATCCGCTAAATATCGTCTTAAGTCATTTCTATTAAACTAATCATACTTTATATATTTTTAACGTTAAGTTCACATTATTTTACATCTAAAACACGTATTTACAATACATTTGGGTGAATACAAAAAATAGAAAAAAAATTAGGGAAAAAATTTGGTAAAAAATGGTGATAATTTCGCTAAATATCGTTTAAAGTCATTTGTATTGAACTAATCATACTTTTTATATTTTTATCGCTAAGTTCACATTATTTTACATCAATAACACGTCTTTACAATACATTTGGGTGAATATAAAAGGTCGTAAAAAAATTTTGAAATACAGGTAATGAATCCGCTAAATATCGTCTTAAGTCATTTCTATTAAACTAATCATACTTTTTATATTTTTAACGTTAAGTTCACATTATTTTACATCTAAAACACGTATTTACAATACATTTGGGTGAATACAAAAAATAGAAAAAAAATTTGGGAAAAAAATGGTGATAATTCCGCTAAATATCGTTTAAAGTCATTTGTATTGAACTAATCATACTTTTTATATTTTTATCGTTAAGTTCACATTATTTTACATCTAAAACACGTATTTACAATACATTTGGGTGAATACAAAAAATAGAAAAAAAATTTGGGAAAAAATTGGGTAAAAAATGGTGATAATTCCGCTAAATATCGTTTAAAGTCATTTGTATTGAACTAATCATACTTTTTATATTTTTATCGTTAATTTCACATTATTTTACATCTAAAACACGTATTTACAATACATTTGGGTGAATACAAAAAATAGAAAAAAAATTTGGGAAAAAAATGGTGATAATTCCGCTAAATATCGTTTAAAGTCATTTGTATTGAACTAATCATACTTTTTATATTTTTATCGTTAAGTTCACATTATTTTACATCTAAAACACGTATTTACAATACATTTGGGTGAATACAAAAAATAGAAAAAAAATTTGGGATAAAATTGGGTAAAAAATGGTGATAATTCCGCTAAATATCGTTTAAAGTCATTTGTATTGAACTAATCATACTTTTTATATTTTTATCGTTAAGTTCACATTATTTTACATCTAAAACACGTATTTACAATACATTTGGGTGAATACAAAAAATAGAAAAAAAATTAGGGAAAAAATTTGGTAAAAAATGGTGATAATTCCGCTAAATATCGTTTAAAGTCATTTGTATTGAACTAATCATACTTTTTATATTTTTAACGTTAAGTTCACATTATTTTACATCTAAAACACGTATTTACAATACATTTGGGTGAATACAAAAAATAGAAAAAAAATTAGGGAAAAAATTTGGTAAAAAATGGTGATAATTCCGCTAAATATCGTTTAAAGTCATTTGTATTGAACTAATCATACTTTTTATATTTTTATCGTTAAGTTCACATTATTTTACATCTAAAACACGTCTTTACAATACATTTGGGTGAATATAAAAGGTCGTAAAAAAATTTTGAAATACAGGTGATGAATCCGCTAAATATCGTCTTAAGTCATTTCTATTAAACTAATCATACTTTTTATATTTTTAACGTTAAGTTCACATTATTTTACATCTAAAACACGTATTTACAATACATTTGGGTGAATACAAAAAATAGAAAAAAAATTTGGGAAAAAAATGGTGATAATTCCGCTAAATATCGTTTAAAGTCATTCGTATTGAACTAATCATACTATTTATATTTTTATCGTTAAGTTCACATTATTTTACATCTAAAACACGTATTTACAATACATTTGGGTGAATACAAAAAATAGAAAAAAAATTAGGGAAAAAATTGGGTAAAAAATGGTGATAATTCCGCTAAATATCGTTTAAAGTCATTTGTATTGAACTAATCATACTTTTTATATTTTTATCGTTAAGTTCACATTATTTTACATCTAAAACACGTCTTTACAATACATTTGGGTGAATATAAAAGGTCGTAAAAAAATTTTGAAATACAGGTGATGAATCCGCTAAATATCGTCTTAAGTCATTTCTATTAAACTAATCATACTTTTTATATTTTTAACGTTAAGTTCACATTATTTTACATCTAAAACACGTATTTACAATACATTTGGGTGAATACAAAAAATAGAAAAAAAATTTGGGAAAAAATTGGGTAAAAAATGGTGATAATTCCGCTAAATATCGTTTAAAGTCATTTGTATTGAACTAATCATACTTTTTATATTTTTATCGTTAAGTTCACATTATTTTACATCTAAAACACGTATTTACAATACATTTGGGTGAATACAAAAAATAGAAAAAAAATTTGGGAATAAAATGGTGATAATTCCGCTAAATATCGTTTAAAGTCATTTGTATTGAACTAATCATACTTTTTATATTTTTATCGTTAAGTTCACATTATTTTACATCTAAAACACGTCTTTACAATACATTTGGGTGAATATAAAAGGTCGTAAAAAAATTTTGAAATACAGGTGATGAATCCGCTAAATATCGTCTTAAGTCATTTCTATTAAACTAATCATACTTTATATATTTTTAACGTTAAGTTCACATTATTTTACATCTAAAACACGTATTTACAATACATTTGGGTGAATACAAAAAATAGAAAAAAAATTAGGGAAAAAATTTGGTAAAAAATGGTGATAATTTCGCTAAATATCGTTTAAAGTCATTTGTATTGAACTAATCATACTTTTTATATTTTTATCGCTAAGTTCACATTATTTTACATCAATAACACGTCTTTACAATACATTTGGGTGAATATAAAAGGTCGTAAAAAAATTTTGAAATACAGGTAATGAATCCGCTAAATATCGTCTTAAGTCATTTCTATTAAACTAATCATACTTTTTATATTTTTAACGTTAAGTTCACATTATTTTACATCTAAAACACGTATTTACAATACATTTGGGTGAATACAAAAAATAGAAAAAAAATTTGGGAAAAAAATGGTGATAATTCCGCTAAATATCGTTTAAAGTCATTTGTATTGAACTAATCATACTTTTTATATTTTTATCGTTAAGTTCACATTATTTTACATCTAAAACACGTATTTACAATACATTTGGGTGAATACAAAAAATAGAAAAAAAATTTGGGAAAAAATTGGGTAAAAAATGGTGATAATTCCGCTAAATATCGTTTAAAGTCATTTGTATTGAACTAATCATACTTTTTATATTTTTATCGTTAATTTCACATTATTTTACATCTAAAACACGTATTTACAATACATTTGGGTGAATACAAAAAATAGAAAAAAAATTTGGGAAAAAAATGGTGATAATTCCGCTAAATATCGTTTAAAGTCATTTGTATTGAACTAATCATACTTTTTATATTTTTATCGTTAAGTTCACATTATTTTACATCTAAAACACGTATTTACAATACATTTGGGTGAATACAAAAAATAGAAAAAAAATTTGGGATAAAATTGGGTAAAAAATGGTGATAATTCCGCTAAATATCGTTTAAAGTCATTTGTATTGAACTAATCATACTTTTTATATTTTTATCGTTAAGTTCACATTATTTTACATCTAAAACACGTCTTTACAATACATTTGGGTGAATATAAAAGGTCGTAAAAAAATTTTGAAATACAGGTGATGAATCCGCTAAATATCGTCTTAAGTCATTTCTATTAAACTAATCATACTTTTTATATTTTTATCGTTAAGTTCACATTATTTTACATCTAAAACACGTATTTACAATACATTTGGGTGAATATAAAAGGTCGTAAAAAAATTTTGAAATACAGGTGATGAATCCGCTAAATATCGTCTTAAGTCATTTCTATTAAACTAATCATACTTTTTATATTTTTAACGTTAAGTTCACATTATTTCACATCTAAATCACGTATTTACAATACATTTGGGTGAATACAAAAAATAGAAAAAAAATTTGGGAAAAAATTGGGTAAAAAATGGTGATAATTCCTCTAAATATCGTTTAAAGTCATTTGTATTGAACTAATCATACTTTTTATATTTTTATCGCTAAGTTCACATTATTTTACATCAATAACACGTCTTTACAATACATTTGGGTGAATATAAAAGGTCGTAAAAAAATTTTGAAATACAGGTAATGAATCCGCTAAATATCGTCTTAAGTCATTTCTATTAAACTAATCATACTTTTTATATTTTTAACGTTAAGTTCACATTATTTTACATCTAAAACACGTATTTACAATACATTTGGGTGAATACAAAAAATAGAAAAAAAATTTGGGAAAAAAATGGTGATAATTCCGCTAAATATCGTTTAAAGTCATTTGTATTGAACTAATCATACTTTTTATATTTTTATCGTTAAGTTCACATTATTTTACATCTAAAACACGTATTTACAAGACATTTGGGTGAATACAAAAAATAGAAAAAAAATTTGGGAAAAAATTGGGTAAAAAATGGTGATAATTCCGCTAAATATCGTTTAAAGTCATTTGTATTGAACTAATCATACTTTTTATATTTTTATCGTTAATTTCACATTATTTTACATCTAAAACACGTATTTACAATACATTTGGGTGAATACAAAAAATAGAAAAAAAATTTGGGAAAAAAATGGTGATAATTCCGCTAAATATCGTTTAAAGTCATTTGTATTGTACTAATCATACTTTTTATATTTTTATCGTTAAGTTCACATTATTTTACATCTAAAACACGTATTTACAATACATTTGGGTGAATACAAAAAATAGAAAAAAAATTTGGGATAAAATTGGGTAAAAAATGGTGATAATTCCGCTAAATATCGTTTAAAGTCATTTGTATTGAACTAATCATACTTTTTATATTTTTATCGTTAAGTTCACATTATTTTACATCTAAAACACGTCTTTACAATACATTTGGGTGAATATAAAAGGTCGTAAAAAAATTTTGAAATACAGGTGATGAATCCGCTAAATATCGTCTTAAGTCATTTCTATTAAACTAATCATACTTTTTATATTTTTATCGTTAAGTTCACATTATTTTACATCTAAAACACGTATTTACAATACATTTGGGTGAATACAAAAAATAGAAAAAAAATTAGGGAAAAAATTTGGTAAAAAATGGTGATAATTTCGCTAAATATCGATTAAAGTCATTTGTATTGAACTAATCATACTTTTTATATTTTTATCGTTAAGTTCACATTATTTTACATCTAAAACACGTCTTTACAATACATTTGGGTGAATATAAAAGGTCGTAAAAAAATTTTGAAATACAGGTGATGAATCCGCTAAATATCGTCTTAAGTCATTTCTATTAAACTAATCATACTTTTTATATTTTTAACGTTAAGTTCACATTATTTTACATCTAAAACACGTATTTACAATACATTTGGGTGAATACAAAAAATAGAAAAAAAATTTGGGAAAAAATTGGGTAAAAAATGGTGATAATTCCGCTAAATATCGTTTAAAGTCATTTGTATTGAACTAATCATACTTTTTATATTTTTATCGTTAAGTTCACATTATTTTACATCTAAAACACGTCTTATAATACATTTGGGTGAATATAAAAGGTCGTAAAAAAATTTTGATATACAGGTGATGAATCCGCTAAATATCGTCTTAAGTCATTTCTATTAAACTAATCATACTTTTTATATTTTTAACGTTAAGTTCACATTATTTTACATCTAAAAAACGTATTTACAATACATTTGGGTGAATACAAAAAATAGAAAAAAAATTTGGGAAAAAATTGGGTAAAAAATGTTGATAATTCCGCTAAATATCGTTTAAAGTCATTTGTATTGAACTAATCATACTTTTTATATTTTTATCGTTAAGTTCACATTATTTTATATCTAAAACACGTCTTTACAATACATTTGGGTGAATATAAAAGGTCGTAAAAAAATTTTGAAATACAGGTGATGAATCCGCTAAATATCGTCTTAAGTCATTTCTATTAAACTAATCATACTTTTTATTTTTTTTTAACGTTAAGTTCACATTATTTTACATCTAAAACACGTATTTACAATACATTTGGGTAAATACAAAAAATAGAAAAAAAATTTGGGAAAAATTTGGGTAAAAAATGGTGATAATTCCGCTAAATATCGTTTAAAGTCATTTGTATTGAACTAATCATACTTTTTATATTTTTATCGTTAAGTTCACATTATTTTACATCTAAAACACGTCTTTACAATACATTTGGGTGAATATAAAAGGTCGTAAAAAAATTTTGAAATACAGGTGATGAATCCGCTAAATATCGTCTTAAGTCATTTCTATTAAACTAATCATACTTTTTATATTTTTATCGTTAAGTTCACATTATTTTACATCTAAAACACGTATTTACAATACATTTGGGTGAATACAAAAAATAGAAAAAAAATTAGGGAAAAAATTTGGTAAAAAATTGTGATAATTTCGCTAAATATCGATTAAAGTCATTTGTATTGAACTAATCATAATTTTTATATTTTTATCGTTAAGTTCACATTATTTTACATCTAAAACACGTCTTTACAATACATTTGGGTGAATATAAAAGGTCGTAAAAAAATTTTGAAATACAGGTGATGAATCCGCTAAATATCGTCTTAAGTCATTTCTATTAAACTAATCATACTTTTTATATTTTTAACGTTAAGTTCACATTATTTTACATCTAAAACACGTATTTACAATACATTTGGGTGAATACAAAAAATAGAAAAAAAATTTGGGAAAAAATTGGGTAAAAAATGGTGATAATTCCGCTAAATATCGTTTAAAGTCATTTGTATTGAACTAATCATACTTTTTATATTTTTATCGTTAAGTTCACATTATTTTACATCTAAAACACGTCTTTACAATACATTTGGGTGAATATAAAAGGTCGTAAAAAAATTTTGATATACAGGTGATGAATCCGCTAAATATCGTCTTAAGTCATTTCTATTAAACTAATCATACTTTTTATATTTTTAACGTTAAGTTCACATTATTTTACATCTAAAAAACGTATTTACAATACATTTGGGTGAATACAAAAAATAGAAAAAAAATTGGGTAAAAAATGTTGATAATTCCGCTAAATATCGTTTAAAGTCATTTGTATTGAACTAATCATACTTTTTATATTTTTATCGTTAAGTTCACATTATTTTACATCTAAAACACGTCTTTACAATACATTTGGGTGAATATAAAAGGTCGTAAAAAAATTTTGATATACAGGTGATGAATCCGCTAAATATCGTCTTAAGTCATTTCTATTAAACTAATCATACTTTTTATATTTTTAACGTTAAGTTCACATTATTTTACATCTAAAACACGTATTTACAATACATTTGGGTGAATACAAAAAATAGAAAAAAAATTTGGGAAAAATTTTGGTAAAAAATGGTGATAATACCGCTAAATATCGTTTAAAGTCATTTGTATTGAACTAATCATACTTTTTATATTTTTATCGTTAAGTTCACATTATTTTACATCAATAACACGTCTTTACAATACATTTGGGTGAATATAAAAGGTCGTAAAAAAATTTTGAAATACAGGTGATGAATCCGCTAAATATCGTCTTAAGTCATTTCTTTTAAACTAATCATACTTTTTATATTTTTAACGTTAAGTTCACATTATTTTACATCTAAAACACGTATTTACAATACATTTGGGTGAATACAAAAAATAGAAAAAAAATTTGGGAAAAAATTGGGTAAAAAATGGTGATAATTCCGCTAAATATCGTTTAAAGTCATTTGTATTGAAATAATCATACTTTTTATAATTTTATCGTTAAGTTCACATTATTTTACATCTAAAACACGTCTTTACAATACATTTGGGTGAATATAAAAGGTCGTAAAAAAATTTTGATATACAGGTGATGAATCCGCTAAATATCGTCTTAAGTCATTTCTATTAAACTAATCATACTTTTTATATTTTTAACGTTAAGTTCACATTATTTTACATCTAAAAAACGTATTTACAATACATTTGGGTGAATACAAAAAATAGAAAAAAAATTGGGTAAAAAATGTTGATAATTCCGCTAAATATCGTTTAAAGTCATTTGTATTGAACTAATCATACTTTTTATATTTTTATCGTTAAGTTCACATTATTTTATATCTAAAACACGTCTTTACAATACATTTGGGTGAATATAAAAGGTCGTAAAAAAATTTTGAAATACAGGTGATGAATCCGCTAAATATCGTCTTAAGTCATTTCTATTAAACTAATCATACTTTTTATATTTTTAACGTTAAGTTCACATTATTTTACATCTAAAACACGTATTTACAATACATTTGGGTGAATACAAAAAATAGAAAAAAAATTAGGGAAAAAATTTGGTAAAAAATGGTGATAATTTCGCTAAATATCGTTTAAAGTCATTTGTATTGAACTAATCATACTTTTTATATTTTTATCGTTAAGTTCACATTATTTTACATCTAAAACACGTCTTTACAATACATTTGGGTGAATATAAAAGGTCGTAAAAAAATTTTGAAATACAGGTGATGAATCCGCTAAATATCGTCTTAAGTCATTTCTATTAAACTAATCATACTTTTTATATTTTTAACGTTAAGTTCACATTATTTTACATCTAAAACACGTATTTACAATACATTTGGGTGAATACAAAAAATAGAAAAAAAATTTGGGAAAAAATTGGGTAAAAAATGGTGATAATTCCGCTAAATATCGTTTAAAGTCATTTGTATTGAACTAATCATACTTTTTATATTTTTATCGTTAAGTTCACATTATTTTACATCTAAAACACGTCTTTACAATACATTTGGGTGAATATAAAAGGTCGTAAAAAAATTTTGAAATACAGGTGATGAATCCGCTAAATATCGTCTTAAGTCATTTCTATTAAACTAATCATACTTTTTATATTTTTAACGTTAAGTTCACATTATTTTACATCAATAACACGTCTTTACAATACATTTGGGTGAATATAAAAGGTCGTAAAAAAATTTTGAAATACAGGTGATGAATCCGCTAAATATCGTCTTAAGTCATTTCTTTTAAACTAATCATACTTTTTATATTTTTAACGTTAAGTTCACATTATTTTACATCTAAAACACGTATTTACAATACATTTGGGTGAATACAAAAAATAGAAAAAAAATTTGGGAAAAAATTGGGTAAAAAATGGTGATAATTCCGCTAAATATCGTTTAAAGTCATTTGTATTGAAATAATCATACTTTTTATAATTTTATCGTTAAGTTCACATTATTTTACATCTAAAACACGTCTTTACAATACATTTGGGTGAATATAAAAGGTCGTAAAAAAATTTTGATATACAGGTGATGAATCCGCTAAATATCGTCTTAAGTCATTTCTATTAAACTAATCATACTTTTTATATTTTTAACGTTAAGTTCACATTATTTTACATCTAAAAAACGTATTTACAATACATTTGGGTGAATACAAAAAATAGAAAAAAAATTGGGTAAAAAATGTTGATAATTCCGCTAAATATCGTTTAAAGTCATTTGTATTGAACTAATCATACTTTTTATATTTTTATCGTTAAGTTCACATTATTTTATATCTAAAACACGTCTTTACAATACATTTGGGTGAATATAAAAGGTCGTAAAAAAATTTTGAAATACAGGTGATGAATCCGCTAAATATCGTCTTAAGTCATTTCTATTAAACTAATCATACTTTTTATATTTTTAACGTTAAGTTCACATTATTTTACATCTAAAACACGTATTTACAATACATTTGGGTGAATACAAAAAATAGAAAAAAAATTTGGGAAAAATTTTGGTAAAAAATGGTGATAATACCGCTAAATATCGTTTAAAGTCATTTGTATTGAACTAATCATACTTTTTATATTTTTATCGTTAAGTTCACATTATTTTACATCAATAACACGTCTTTACAATACATTTGGGTGAATATAAAAGGTCGTAAAAAAATTTTGAAATACAGGTGATGAATCCGCTAAATATCGTCTTAAGTCATTTCTATTAAACTAATCATACTTTTTATATTTTTAACGTTAAGTTCACATTATTTTACATCAATAACACGTCTTTACAATACATTTGGGTGAATATAAAAGGTCGTAAAAAAATTTTGAAATACAGGTGATGAATCCGCTAAATATCGTCTTAAGTCATTTCTTTTAAACTAATCATACTTTTTATATTTTTAACGTTAAGTTCACATTATTTTACATCTAAAACACGTATTTACAATACATTTGGGTGAATACAAAAAATAGAAAAAAAATTTGGGAAAAAATTGGGTAAAAAATGGTGATAATTCCGCTAAATATCGTTTAAAGTCATTTGTATTGAAATAATCATACTTTTTATAATTTTATCGTTAAGTTCACATTATTTTACATCTAAAACACGTCTTTACAATACATTTGGGTGAATATAAAAGGTCGTAAAAAAATTTTGATATACAGGTGATGAATCCGCTAAATATCGTCTTAAGTCATTTCTATTAAACTAATCATACTTTTTATATTTTTAACGTTAAGTTCACATTATTTTACATCTAAAAAACGTATTTACAATACATTTGGGTGAATACAAAAAATAGAAAAAAAATTGGGTAAAAAATGTTGATAATTCCGCTAAATATCGTTTAAAGTCATTTGTATTGAACTAATCATACTTTTTATATTTTTATCGTTAAGTTCACATTATTTTATATCTAAAACACGTCTTTACAATACATTTGGGTGAATATAAAAGGTCGTAAAAAAATTTTGAAATACAGGTGATGAATCCGCTAAATATCGTCTTAAGTCATTTCTATTAAACTAATCATACTTTTTATATTTTTAACGTTAAGTTCACATTATTTTACATCTAAAACACGTATTTACAATACATTTGGGTGAATACAAAAAATAGAAAAAAAATTTGGGAAAAATTTTGGTAAAAAATGGTGATAATACCGCTAAATATCGTTTAAAGTCATTTGTATTGAACTAATCATACTTTTTATATTTTTATCGTTAAGTTCACATTATTTTACATCTAAAACACGTCTTTACAATACATTTGGGTGAATATAAAAGGTCGTAAAAAAATTTTGAAATACAGGTGATGAATCCGCTAAATATCGTCTTAAGTCATTTCTATTAAACTAATCATACTTTTTATATTTTTAACGTTAAGTTCACATTATTTTACATCTAAAACACGTATTTACAATACATTTGGGTGAATACAAAAAATAGAAAAAAAATTGGGTAAAAAATGTTGATAATTCCGCTAAATATCGTTTAAAGTCATTTGTATTGAACTAATCATACTTTTTATATTTTTATCGTTAAGTTCACATTATTTTACATCTAAAACACGTCTTTACAATACATTTGGGTGAATATAAAAGGTCGTAAAAAAATTTTGATATACAGGTGATGAATCCGCTAAATATCGTCTTAAGTCATTTCTATTAAACTAATCATACTTTTTATATTTTTAACGTTAAGTTCACATTATTTTACATCTAAAACACGTATTTACAATACATTTGGGTGAATACAAAAAATAGAAAAAAAATTTGGGAAAAATTTTGGTAAAAAATGGTGATAATACCGCTAAATATCGTTTAAAGTCATTTGTATTGAACTAATCATACTTTTTATATTTTTATCGTTAAGTTCACATTATTTTACATCAATAACACGTCTTTACAATACATTTGGGTGAATATAAAAGGTCGTAAAAAAATTTTGAAATACAGGTGATGAATCCGCTAAATATCGTCTTAAGTCATTTCTTTTAAACTAATCATACTTTTTATATTTTTAACGTTAAGTTCACATTATTTTACATCTAAAACACGTATTTACAATACATTTGGGTGAATACAAAAAATAGAAAAAAAATTTGGGAAAAAATTGGGTAAAAAATGGTGATAATTCCGCTAAATATCGTTTAAAGTCATTTGTATTGAAATAATCATACTTTTTATAATTTTATCGTTAAGTTCACATTATTTTACATCTAAAACACGTCTTTACAATACATTTGGGTGAATATAAAAGGTCGTAAAAAAATTTTGATATACAGGTGATGAATCCGCTAAATATCGTCTTAAGTCATTTCTATTAAACTAATCATACTTTTTATATTTTTAACGTTAAGTTCACATTATTTTACATCTAAAAAACGTATTTACAATACATTTGGGTGAATACAAAAAATAGAAAAAAAATTGGGTAAAAAATGTTGATAATTCCGCTAAATATCGTTTAAAGTCATTTGTATTGAACTAATCATACTTTTTATATTTTTATCGTTAAGTTCACATTATTTTATATCTAAAACACGTCTTTACAATACATTTGGGTGAATATAAAAGGTCGTAAAAAAATTTTGAAATACAGGTGATGAATCCGCTAAATATCGTCTTAAGTCATTTCTATTAAACTAATCATACTTTTTATATTTTTAACGTTAAGTTCACATTATTTTACATCTAAAACACGTATTTACAATACATTTGGGTGAATACAAAAAATAGAAAAAAAATTAGGGAAAAAATTTGGTAAAAAATGGTGATAATTTCGCTAAATATCGTTTAAAGTCATTTGTATTGAACTAATCATACTTTTTATATTTTTATCGTTAAGTTCACATTATTTTACATCTAAAACACGTCTTTACAATACATTTGGGTGAATATAAAAGGTCGTAAAAAAATTTTGAAATACAGGTGATGAATCCGCTAAATATCGTCTTAAGTCATTTCTATTAAACTAATCATACTTTTTATATTTTTAACGTTAAGTTCACATTATTTTACATCTAAAACACGTATTTACAATACATTTGGGTGAATACAAAAAATAGAAAAAAAATTTGGGAAAAAATTGGGTAAAAAATGGTGATAATTCCGCTAAATATCGTTTAAAGTCATTTGTATTGAACTAATCATACTTTTTATATTTTTATCGTTAAGTTCACATTATTTTACATCTAAAACACGTCTTTACAATACATTTGGGTGAATATAAAAGGTCGTAAAAAAATTTTGAAATACAGGTGATGAATCCGCTAAATATCGTCTTAATTTATTTCTATTAAACTAATCATACTTTTTATATTTTTAACGTTAAGTTCACATTATTTTACATCAATAACACGTCTTTACAATACATTTGGGTGAATATAAAAGGTCGTAAAAAAATTTTGAAATACAGGTGATGAATCCGCTAAATATCGTCTTAAGTCATTTCTTTTAAACTAATCATACTTTTTATATTTTTAACGTTAAGTTCACATTATTTTACATCTAAAACACGTATTTACAATACATTTGGGTGAATACAAAAAATAGAAAAAAAATTTGGGAAAAAATTGGGTAAAAAATGGTGATAATTCCGCTAAATATCGTTTAAAGTCATTTGTATTGAAATAATCATACTTTTTATAATTTTATCGTTAAGTTCACATTATTTTACATCTAAAACACGTCTTTACAATACATTTGGGTGAATATAAAAGGTCGTAAAAAAATTTTGATATACAGGTGATGAATCCGCTAAATATCGTCTTAAGTCATTTCTATTAAACTAATCATACTTTTTATATTTTTAACGTTAAGTTCACATTATTTTACATCTAAAAAACGTATTTACAATACATTTGGGTGAATACAAAAAATAGAAAAAAAATTGGGTAAAAAATGTTGATAATTCCGCTAAATATCGTTTAAAGTCATTTGTATTGAACTAATCATACTTTTTATATTTTTATCGTTAAGTTCACATTATTTTATATCTAAAACACGTCTTTACAATACATTTGGGTGAATATAAAAGGTCGTAAAAAAATTTTGAAATACAGGTGATGAATCCGCTAAATATCGTCTTAAGTCATTTCTATTAAACTAATCATACTTTTTATATTTTTAACGTTAAGTTCACATTATTTTACATCTAAAACACGTATTTACAATACATTTGGGTGAATACAAAAAATAGAAAAAAAATTTGGGAAAAATTTTGGTAAAAAATGGTGATAATACCGCTAAATATCGTTTAAAGTCATTTGTATTGAACTAATCATACTTTTTATATTTTTATCGTTAAGTTCACATTATTTTACATCAATAACACGTCTTTACAATACATTTGGGTGAATATAAAAGGTCGTAAAAAAATTTTGAAATACAGGTGATGAATCCGCTAAATATCGTCTTAAGTCATTTCTTTTAAACTAATCATACTTTTTATATTTTTAACGTTAAGTTCACATTATTTTACATCTAAAACACGTATTTACAATACATTTGGGTGAATACAAAAAATAGAAAAAAAATTTGGGAAAAAATTGGGTAAAAAATGGTGATAATTCCGCTAAATATCGTTTAAAGTCATTTGTATTGAAATAATCATACTTTTTATAATTTTATCGTTAAGTTCACATTATTTTACATCTAAAACACGTCTTTACAATACATTTGGGTGAATATAAAAGGTCGTAAAAAAATTTTGATATACAGGTGATGAATCCGCTAAATATCGTCTTAAGTCATTTCTATTAAACTAATCATACTTTTTATATTTTTAACGTTAAGTTCACATTATTTTACATCTAAAAAACGTATTTACAATACATTTGGGTGAATACAAAAAATAGAAAAAAAATTGGGTAAAAAATGTTGATAATTCCGCTAAATATCGTTTAAAGTCATTTGTATTGAACTAATCATACTTTTTATATTTTTATCGTTAAGTTCACATTATTTTATATCTAAAACACGTCTTTACAATACATTTGGGTGAATATAAAAGGTCGTAAAAAAATTTTGAAATACAGGTGATGAATCCGCTAAATATCGTCTTAAGTCATTTCTATTAAACTAATCATACTTTTTATATTTTTAACGTTAAGTTCACATTATTTTACATCTAAAACACGTATTTACAATACATTTGGGTGAATACAAAAAATAGAAAAAAAATTAGGGAAAAAATTTGGTAAAAAATGGTGATAATTTCGCTAAATATCGTTTAAAGTCATTTGTATTGAACTAATCATACTTTTTATATTTTTATCGTTAAGTTCACATTATTTTACATCTAAAACACGTCTTTACAATACATTTGGGTGAATATAAAAGGTCGTAAAAAAATTTTGAAATACAGGTGATGAATCCGCTAAATATCGTCTTAAGTCATTTCTATTAAACTAATCATACTTTTTATATTTTTAACGTTAAGTTCACATTATTTTACATCTAAAACACGTATTTACAATACATTTGGGTGAATACAAAAAATAGAAAAAAAATTTGGGAAAAATTTTGGTAAAAAATGGTGATAATACCGCTAAATATCGTTTAAAGTCATTTGTATTGAACTAATCATACTTTTTATATTTTTATCGTTAAGTTCACATTATTTTTCATCAATAACACGTCTTTACAATACATTTGGGTGAATATAAAAGGTCGTAAAAAAATTTTGAAATACAGGTGATGAATCCGCTAAATATCGTCTTAAGTCATTTCTTTTAAACTAATCATACTTTTTATATTTTTAACGTTAAGTTCACATTATTTTACATCTAAAACACGTATTTACAATACATTTGGGTTAATACAAAAAATAGAAAAAAAATTTGGGAAAAAATTGTGTAAAAAATGGTGATAATTCCGCTAAATATCGTTTAAAGTCATTTGTATTGAAATAATCATACTTTTTATAATTTTATCGTTAAGTGCACATTATTTTACATTTAAAACACGTCTTAACAATACATTTGGGTGAATATAAAAGGTGGTAAAAAAATTTTGAAATACAGGTGATGAATCCGCTAAATATCGTCTTAAGTCATTTCTATTAAACTAATCATACTTTTTATATTTTTATCGTTATGTTCACATTATTTTACATCTAAAACACGTATTTACAATACATTTGGGTGAATACAAAAAATAGAAAAAAAATTAGGGAAAAAATTTGGTAAAAAATTGTGATAATTTCGCTAAATATCGATTAAAGTTATTTGTATTGAACTAATCATACTTTTTATATTTTTATCGTTAAGTTCACATTATTTTACATCTAAAACACGTCTTTACAATACATTTGGGTGAATATAAAAGGTCGTAAAAAAATTTTGAAATACAGGTGATGAATCCGCTAAATATCGTCTTAAGTCATTTCTATTAAACTAATCATACTTTTTATATTTTTAACGTTAAGTTCACATTATTTTACATCTAAAACACGTATTTACAATACATTTGGGTGAATACAAAAAATAGAAAAAAAATTTGGGAAAAAATTGGGTAAAAAATGGTAATAATTCCGCTAAATATCGTTTAAAGTCATTTGTATAGAACTAATCATACTTTTTATATTTTTATCGTTAAGTTCACATTATTTTACATCAATAACACGTCTTTACAATACATTTGGGTGAATATAAAAGGTCGTAAAAAAATTTTGAAATACAGGTGATGAATCCGCTAAATATCGTCTTAAGTCATTTCTATTAAACTAATCATACTTTTTATATTTTTAACGTTAAGTTCACAATATTTTACATCTAAAACACGTATTTACAATACATTTGGGTGAATACAAAAAATAGAAAAAACATTTGGGAAAAAATTGGGTAAAAAATGGTGATAATTCCGCTAAATATCGTTTAAAGTCATTTGTATTGAACTAATCATACTTTTTATATTTTTATCGTTAAGTTCACATTATTTTACATCTAAAACACGTCTTTACAATACATTTGGGTGAATATAAAAGGTCGTAAAAAAATTTTGAAATACAGGTGATGAATCCGCTAAATATCGTCTTAAGTCATTTCTTTTAAACTAATCATACTTTTTATATTTTTAACGTTAAGTTCACATTATTTTACATCTAAAACACGTATTTACAATACATTTGGGTGAATACAAAAAATAGAAAAAAAATTTGGGAAAAAATTGGGTAAAAAATGGTGATAATTCCGCTAAATATCGTTTAAAGTCATTTGTATTGAAATAATCATACTTTTTATAATTTTATCGTTAAGTTCACATTATTTTACATCTAAAACACGTCTTTACAATACATTTGGGTGAATATAAAAGGTCGTAAAAAAATTTTGATATACAGGTGATGAATCCGCTAAATATCGTCTTAAGTCATTTCTATTAAACTAATCATACTTTTTATATTTTTAACGTTAAGTTCACATTATTTTACATCTAAAAAACGTATTTACAATACATTTGGGTGAATACAAAAAATAGAAAAAAAATTGGGTAAAAAATGTTGATAATTCCGCTAAATATCGTTTAAAGTCATTTGTATTGAACTAATCATACTTTTTTTATTTTTATCGTTAAGTTCACATTATTTTATATCTAAAACACGTCTTTACAATACATTTGGGTGAATATAAAAGGTCGTAAAAAAATTTTGAAATACAGGTGATGAATCCGCTAAATATCGTCTTAAGTCATTTCTATTAAACTAATCATACTTTTTATATTTTTAACGTTAAGTTCACATTATTTTACATCTAAAACACGTATTTACAATACATTTGGGTGAATACAAAAAATAGAAAAAAAATTAGGGAAAAAATTTGGTAAAAAATGGTGATAATTTCGCTAAATATCGTTTAAAGTCATTTGTATTGAACTAATCATACTTTTTATATTTTTATCGTTAAGTTCACATTATTTTACATCTAAAACACGTCTATACAATACATTTGGGTGAATATAAAAGGTCGTAAAAAAATTTTGAAATACAGGTGATGAATCCGCTAAATATCGTCTTAAGTCATTTCTATTAAACTAATCATACTTTTTATATTTTTAACGTTAAGTTCACATTATTTTACATCTAAAACACGTATTTACAATACATTTGGGTGAATACAAAAAATAGAAAAAAAATTTGGGAAAAAATTGGGTAAAAAATGGTGATAATTCCGCTAAATATCGTTTAAAGTCATTTGTATTGAACTAATCATACTTTTTATATTTTTATCGTTAAGTTCACATTATTTTACATCTAAAACACGTCTTTACAATACATTTGGGTGAATATAAAAGGTCGTAAAAAAATTTTGATATACAGGTGATGAATCCGCTAAATATCGTCTTAAGTCATTTCTATTAAACTAATCATACTTTTTATATTTTTAACGTTAAGTTCACATTATTTTACATCTAAAAAACGTATTTACAATACATTTGGGTGAATACAAAAAATAGAAAAAAAATTGGGTAAAAAATGTTGATAATTCCGCTAAATATCGTTTAAAGTCATTTGTATTGAACTAATCATACTTTTTATATTTTTATCGTTAAGTTCACATTATTTTATATCTAAAACACGTCTTTACAATACATTTGGGTGAATATAAAAGGTCGTAAAAAAATTTTGAAATACAGGTGATGAATCCGCTAAATATCGTCTTAAGTCATTTCTATTAAACTAATCATACTTTTTATATTTTTAACGTTAAGTTCACATTATTTTACATCTAAAACACGTATTTACAATACATTTGGGTGAATACAAAAAATAGAAAAAAAATTTGGGAAAAATTTTGGTAAAAAATGGTGATAATACCGCTAAATATCGTTTAAAGTCATTTGTATTGAACTAATCATACTTTTTATATTTTTATCGTTAAGTTCACATTATTTTACATCAATAACACGTCTTTACAATACATTTGGGTGAATATAAAAGGTCGTAAAAAAATTTTGAAATACAGGTGATGAATCCGCTAAATATCGTCTTAAGTCATTTCTTTTAAACTAATCATACTTTTTATATTTTTAACGTTAAGTTCACATTATTTTACATCTAAAACACGTATTTACAATACATTTGGGTGAATACAAAAAATAGAAAAAAAATTTGGGAAAAAATTGGGTAAAAAATGGTGATAATTCCGCTAAATATCGTTTAAAGTCATTTGTATTGAAATAATCATACTTTTTATAATTTTATCGTTAAGTTCACATTATTTTACATCTAAAACACGTCTTTACAATACATTTGGGTAAATATAAAAGGTCGTAAAAAAATTTTGATATACAGGTGATGAATCCGCTAAATATCGTCTTAAGTCATTTCTATTAAACTAATCATACTTTTTATATTTTTAACGTTAAGTTCACATTATTTTACATCTAAAAAACGTATTTACAATACATTTGGGTGAATACAAAAAATAGAAAAAAAATTGGGTAAAAAATGTTGATAATTCCGCTAAATATCGTTTAAAGTCATTTGTATTGAACTAATCATACTTTTTATATTTTTATCGTTAAGTTCACATTATTTTATATCTAAAACACGTCTTTACAATACATTTGGGTGAATATAAAAGGTCGTAAAAAAATTTTGAAATACAGGTGATGAATCCGCTAAATATCGTCTTAAGTCATTTCTATTAAACTAATCATACTTTTTATATTTTTAACGTTAAGTTCACATTATTTTACATCTAAAACACGTATTTACAATACATTTGGGTGAATACAAAAAATAGAAAAAAAATTAGGGAAAAAATTTGGTAAAAAATGGTGATAATTTCGCTAAATATCGTTTAAAGTCATTTGTATTGAACTAATCATACTTTTTATATTTTTATCGTTAAGTTCACATTATTTTACATCAATAACACGTCTTTACAATACATTTGGGTGAATATAAAAGGTCGTAAAAAAATTTTGAAATACAGGTGATGAATCCGCTAAATATCGTCTTAAGTCATTTCTTTTAAACTAATCATACTTTTTATATTTTTAACGTTAAGTTCACATTATTTTACATCTAAAACACGTATTTACAATACATTTGGGTGAATACAAAAAATAGAAAAAAAATTTGGGAAAAAATTGTGTAAAAAATGGTGATAATTCCGCTAAATATCGTTTAAAGTCATTTGTATTGAAATAATCATACTTTTTATAATTTTATCGTTAAGTTCACATTATTTTACATTTAAAACACGTCTTAACAATACATTTGGGTGAATATAAAAGGTGGTAAAAAAATTTTGAAATACAGGTGATGAATCCGCTAAATATCGTCTTAAGTCATTTCTATTAAACTAATCATACTTTTTATATTTTTATCGTTATGTTCACATTATTTTACATCTAAAACACGTATTTACAATACATTTGGGTGAATACAAAAAATAGAAAAAAAATTAGGGAAAAAATTTGGTAAAAAATTGTGATAATTTCGCTAAATATCGATTAAAGTTATTTGTATTGAACTAATCATACTTTTTATATTTTTATCGTTAAGTTCACATTATTTTACATCTAAAACACGTCTTTACAATACATTTGGGTGAATATAAAAGGTCGTAAAAAAATTTTGAAATACAGGTGATGAATCCGCTAAATATCGTCTTAAGTCATTTCTGTTAAACTAATCATACTTTTTATATTTTTAACGTTAAGTTCACATTATTTTACATCTAAAACACGTATTTACAATACATTTGGGTGAATACAAAAAATAGAAAAAAAATTTGGGAAAAAATTGGGTAAAAAATGGTAATAATTCCGCTAAATATCGTTTAAAGTCATTTGTATTGAACTAATCATACTTTTTATATTTTTATCGTTAAGTTCACATTATTTTACATCAATAACACGTCTTTACAATACATTTGGGTGAATATAAAAGGTCGTAAAAAAATTTTGAAATACAGGTGATGAATCCGCTAAATATCGTCTTAAGTCATTTCTATTAAACTAATCATACTTTTTATATTTTTAACGTTAAGTTCACAATATTTTACATCTAAAACACGTATTTACAATACATTTGGGTGAATACAAAAAATAGAAAAAACATTTGGGAAAAAATTGGGTAAAAAATGGTGATAATTCCGCTAAATATCGTTTAAAGTCATTTGTATTGAACTAATCATACTTTTTATATTTTTATCGTTAAGTTCACATTATTTTACATCTAAAACACGTCTTTACAATACATTTGGGTGAATATAAAAGGTCGTAAAAAAATTTTGAAATACAGGTGATGAATCCGCTAAATATCGTCTTAAGTCATTTCTTTTAAACTAATCATACTTTTTATATTTTTAACGTTAAGTTCACATTATTTTACATCTAAAACACGTATTTACAATACATTTGGGTGAATACAAAAAATAGAAAAAAAATTTGGGAAAAAATTGGGTAAAAAATGGTGATAATTCCGCTAAATATCGTTTAAAGTCATTTGTATTGAAATAATCATACTTTTTATAATTTTATCGTTAAGTTCACATTATTTTACATCTAAAACACGTCTTTACAATACATTTGGGTGAATATAAAAGGTCGTAAAAAAATTTTGATTTACAGGTGATGAATCCGCTATATATCGTCTTAAGTCATTTCTATTAAACTAATCATACTTTTTATATTTTTAACGTTAAGTTCACATTATTTTACATCTAAAAAACGTATTTACAATACATTTGGGTGAATACAAAAAATAGAAAAAAAATTGGGTAAAAAATGTTGATAATTCCGCTAAATATCGTTTAAAGTCATTTGTATTGAACTAATCATACTTTTTTTATTTTTATCGTTAAGTTCACATTATTTTATATCTAAAACACGTCTTTACAATACATTTGGGTGAATATAAAAGGTCGTAAAAAAATTTTGAAATACAGGTGATGAATCCGCTAAATATCGTCTTAAGTCATTTCTATTAAACTAATCATACTTTTTATATTTTTAACGTTAAGTTCACATTATTTTACATCTAAAACACGTATTTACAATACATTTGGGTGAATACAAAAAATAGAAAAAAAATTAGGGAAAAAATTTGGTAAAAAATGGTGATAATTTCGCTAAATATCGTTTAAAGTCATTTGTATTGAACTAATCATACTTTTTATATTTTTATCGTTAAGTTCACATTATTTTACATCTAAAACACGTCTATACAATACATTTGGGTGAATATAAAAGGTCGTAAAAAAATTTTGAAATACAGGTGATGAATCCGCTAAATATCGTCTTAAGTCATTTCTATTAAACTAATCATACTTTTTATATTTTTAACGTTAAGTTCACATTATTTTACATCTAAAACACGTATTTACAATACATTTGGGTGAATACAAAAAATAGAAAAAAAATTTGGGAAAAAATTGGGTAAAAAATGGTGATAATTCCGCTAAATATCGTTTAAAGTCATTTGTATTGAACTAATCATACTTTTTATATTTTTATCGTTAAGTTCACATTATTTTACATCTAAAACACGTCTTTACAATACATTTGGGTGAATATAAAAGGTCGTAAAAAAATTTTGAAATACAGGTGATGAATCCGCTAAATATCGTCTTAAGTCATTTCTATTAAACTAATCATACTTTTTATATTTTTAACGTTAAGTTCACATTATTTTACATCTAAAACACGTATTTACAATACATTTGGGTGAATACAAAAAATAGAAAAAAAATTTGGGAAAAATTTTGGTAAAAAATGGTGATAATACCGCTAAATATCGTTTAAAGTCATTTGTATTGAACTAATCATACTTTTTATATTTTTATCGTTAAGTTCACATTATTTTACATCAATAACACGTCTTTACAATACATTTGGGTGAATATAAAAGGTCGTAAAAAAATTTTGAAATACAGGTGATGAATCCGCTAAATATCGTCTTAAGTCATTTCTTTTAAACTAATCATACTTTTTATATTTTTAACGTTAAGTTCACATTATTTTACATCTAAAACACGTATTTACAATACATTTGGGTGAATACAAAAAATAGAAAAAAAATTTGGGAAAAAATTGTGTAAAAAATGGTGATAATTCCGCTAAATATCGTTTAAAGTCATTTGTATTGAAATAATCATACTTTTTATAATTTTATCGTTAAGTTCACATTATTTTACATTTAAAACACGTCTTAACAATACATTTGGGTGAATATAAAAGGTGGTAAAAAAATTTTGAAATACAGGTGATGAATCCGCTAAATATCGTCTTAAGTCATTTCTATTAAACTAATCATACTTTTTATATTTTTATCGTTATGTTCACATTATTTTACATCTAAAACACGTATTTACAATACATTTGGGTGAATACAAAAAATAGAAAAAAAATTAGGGAAAAAATTTGGTAAAAAATTGTGATAATTTCGCTAAATATCGATTAAAGTTATTTGTATTGAACTAATCATACTTTTTATATTTTTATCGTTAAGTTCACATTATTTTACATCTAAAACACGTCTTTACAATACATTTGGGTGAATATAAAAGGTCGTAAAAAAATTTTGAAATACAGGTGATGAATCCGCTAAATATCGTCTTAAGTCATTTCTATTAAACTAATCATACTTTTTATATTTTTAACGTTAAGTTCACATTATTTTACATCTAAAACACGTATTTACAATACATTTGGGTGAATACAAAAAATAGAAAAAAAATTTGGGAAAAAATTGGGTAAAAAATGGTAATAATTCCGCTAAATATCGTTTAAAGTCATTTGTATTGAACTAATCATACTTTTTATATTTTTATCGTTAAGTTCACATTATTTTACATCAATAACACGTCTTTACAATACATTTGGGTGAATATAAAAGGTCGTAAAAAAATTTTGAAATACAGGTGATGAATCCGCTAAATATCGTCTTAAGTCATTTCTATTAAACTAATCATACTTTTTATATTTTTAACGTTAAGTTCACAATATTTTACATCTAAAACACGTATTTACAATACATTTGGGTGAATACAAAAAATAGAAAAAACATTTGGGAAAAAATTGGGTAAAAAATGGTGATAATTCCGCTAAATATCGTTTAAAGTCATTTGTATTGAACTAATCATACTTTTTATATTTTTATCGTTAAGTTCACATTATTTTAAATCTAAAACACGTCTTTACAATACATTTGGGTGAATATAAAAGGTCGTAAAAAAATTTTGAAATACAGGTGATGAATCCGCTAAATATCGTCTTTAGTCATTTCTATTAAACTAATCATACTTTTTATATTTTTAACGTTAAGTTCACATTATTTTACATCTAAAACACGTATTTACAATACATTTGGGTGAATACAAAAAATAGAAAAAAAATTAGGGAAAAAATTTGGTAAAAAATTGTGATAATTTCGCTAAATATCGATTAAAGTTATTTGTATTGAACTAATCATACTTTTTATATTTTTATCGTTAAGTTCACATTATTTTACATCTAAAACACGTCTTTACAATACATTTGGGTGAATATAAAAGGTCGTAAAAAAATTTTGAAATACAGGTGATGAATCCGCTAAATATCGTTTAAAGTCATTCGTATTGAACTAATCATACTATTTATATTTTTATCGTTAAGTTCACATTATTTTACATCTAGAACACGTATTTACAATACATTTGGGTGAATACAAAAAATAGAAAAAAAATTAGGGAAAAAATTGGGTAAAAAATGGTGATAATTCCGCTAAATATCGTTTAAAGTCATTTGTATTGAACTAATCATACTTTTTATATTTTTATCGTTAAGTTCACATTATTTTACATCTAAAACACGTCTTTACAATACATTTGGGTGAATATAAAAGGTCGTAAAAAAATTTTGAAATACAGGTGATGAATCCGCTAAATATCGTCTTAAGTCATTTCTATTAAACTAATCATACTTTTTATATTTTTAACGTTAAGTTCACATTATTTTACATCTAAAACACGTATTTACAATACATTTGGGTGAATACAAAAAATAGAAAAAAAATTAGGGAAAAAATTTGGTAAAAAATGGTGATAATTTCGCTAAATATCGTTTAAAGTCATTTGTATTGAAATAATCATACTTTTTATAATTTTATCGTTAAGTTCACATTATTTTACATCTAAAACACGTCTTTACAATACATTTGGGTGAATATAAAAGGTCGTAAAAAAATTTTGATATACAGGTGATGAATCCGCTAAATATCGTCTTAAGTCATTTCTATTAAACTAATCATACTTTTTATATTTTTAACGTTAAGTTCACATTATTTTACATCTAAAAAACGTATTTACAATACATTTGGGTGAATACAAAAAATAGAAAAAAAATTGGGTAAAAAATGTTGATAATTCCGCTAAATATCGTTTAAAGTCATTTGTATTGAACTAATCATACTTTTTATATTTTTATCGTTAAGTTCACATTATTTTATATCTAAAACACGTCTTTACAATACATTTGGGTGAATATAAAAGGTCGTAAAAAAATTTTGAAATACAGGTGATGAATCCGCTAAATATCGTCTTTAGTCATTTCTATTAAACTAATCATACTTTTTATATTTTTAACGTTAAGTTCACATTATTTTACATCTAAAACACGTATTTACAATACATTTGGGTGAATACAAAAAATAGAAAAAAAATTAGGGAAAAAATTTGGTAAAAAATTGTGATAATTTCGCTAAATATCGATTAAAGTTATTTGTATTGAACTAATCATACTTTTTATATTTTTATCGTTAAGTTCACATTATTTTACATCTAAAACACGTCTTTACAATACATTTGGGTGAATATAAAAGGTCGTAAAAAAATTTTGAAATACAGGTGATGAATCCGCTAAATATCGTTTAAAGTCATTCGTATTGAACTAATCATACTATTTATATTTTTATCGTTAAGTTCACATTATTTTACATCTAGAACACGTATTTACAATACATTTGGGTGAATACAAAAAATAGAAAAAAAATTAGGGAAAAAATTGGGTAAAAAATGGTGATAATTCCGCTAAATATCGTTTAAAGTCATTTGTATTGAACTAATCATACTTTTTATATTTTTATCGTTAAGTTCACATTATTTTACATCTAAAACACGTCTTTACAATACATTTGGGTGAATATAAAAGGTCGTAAAAAAATTTTGAAATACAGGTGATGAATCCGCTAAATATCGTCTTAAGTCATTTCTATTAAACTAATCATACTTTTTATATTTTTAACGTTAAGTTCACATTATTTTACATCTAAAACACGTATTTACAATACATTTGGGTGAATACAAAAAATAGAAAAAAAATTAGGGAAAAAATTTGGTAAAAAATGGTGATAATTTCGCTAAATATCGTTTAAAGTCATTTGTATTGAAATAATCATACTTTTTATAATTTTATCGTTAAGTTCACATTATTTTACATCTAAAACACGTCTTTACAATACATTTGGGTAAATATAAAAGGTCGTAAAAAAATTTTGATATACAGGTGATGAATCCGCTAAATATCGTCTTAAGTCATTTCTATTAAACTAATCATACTTTTTATATTTTTAACGTTAAGTTCACATTATTTTACATCTAAAAAACGTATTTACAATACATTTGGGTGAATACAAAAAATAGAAAAAAAATTGGGTAAAAAATGTTGATAATTCCGCTAAATATCGTTTAAAGTCATTTGTATTGAACTAATCATACTTTTTATATTTTTATCGTTAAGTTCACATTATTTTATATCTAAAACACGTCTTTACAATACATTTGGGTGAATATAAAAGGTCGTAAAAAAATTTTGAAATACAGGTGATGAATCCGCTAAATATCGTCTTAAGTCATTTCTATTAAACTAATCATACTTTTTATATTTTTAACGTTAAGTTCACATTATTTTACATCTAAAACACGTATTTACAATACATTTGGGTGAATACAAAAAATAGAAAAAAAATTAGGGAAAAAATTTGGTAAAAAATGGTGATAATTTCGCTAAATATCGTTTAAAGTCATTTGTATTGAACTAATCATACTTTTTATATTTTTATCGTTAAGTTCACATTATTTTACATCTAAAACACGTCTTTACAATACATTTGGGTGAATATAAAAGGTCGTAAAAAAATTTTGAAATACAGGTGATGAATCCGCTAAATATCGTCTTAAGTCATTTCTATTAAACTAATCATACTTTTTATATTTTTAACGTTAAGTTCACATTATTTTACATCTAAAACACGTATTTACAATACATTTGGGTGAATACAAAAAATAGAAAAAAAATTTGGGAAAAATTTTGGTAAAAAATGGTGATAATACCGCTAAATATCGTTTAAAGTCATTTGTATTGAACTAATCATACTTTTTATATTTTTATCGTTAAGTTCACATTATTTTACATCAATAACACGTCTTTACAATACATTTGGGTGAATATAAAAGGTCGTAAAAAAATTTTGAAATACAGGTGATGAATCCGCTAAATATCGTCTTAAGTCATTTCTTTTAAACTAATCATACTTTTTATATTTTTAACGTTAAGTTCACATTATTTTACATCTAAAACACGTATTTACAATACATTTGGGTGAATACAAAAAATAGAAAAAAAATTTGGGAAAAAATTGTGTAAAAAATGGTGATAATTCCGCTAAATATCGTTTAAAGTCATTTGTATTGAAATAATCATACTTTTTATAATTTTATCGTTAAGTTCACATTATTTTACATTTAAAACACGTCTTAACAATACATTTGGGTGAATATAAAAGGTGGTAAAAAAATTTTGAAATACAGGTGATGAATCCGCTAAATATCGTCTTAAGTCATTTCTATTAAACTAATCATACTTTTTATATTTTTATCGTTATGTTCACATTATTTTACATCTAAAACACGTATTTACAATACATTTGGGTGAATACAAAAAATAGAAAAAAAATTAGGGAAAAAATTTGGTAAAAAATTGTGATAATTTCGCTAAATATCGATTAAAGTTATTTGTATTGAACTAATCATACTTTTTATATTTTTATCGTTAAGTTCACATTATTTTACATCTAAAACACGTCTTTACAATACATTTGGGTGAATATAAAAGGTCGTAAAAAAATTTTGAAATACAGGTGATGAATCCGCTAAATATCGTCTTAAGTCATTTCTATTAAACTAATCATACTTTTTATATTTTTAACGTTAAGTTCACATTATTTTACATCTAAAACACGTATTTACAATACATTTGGGTGAATACAAAAAATAGAAAAAAAATTTGGGAAAAAATTGGGTAAAAAATGGTAATAATTCCGCTAAATATCGTTTAAAGTCATTTGTATTGAACTAATCATACTTTTTATATTTTTATCGTTAAGTTCACATTATTTTACATCAATAACACGTCTTTACAATACATTTGGGTGAATATAAAAGGTCGTAAAAAAATTTTGAAATACAGGTGATGAATCCGCTAAATATCGTCTTAAGTCATTTCTATTAAACTAATCATACTTTTTATATTTTTAACGTTAAGTTCACAATATTTTACATCTAAAACACGTATTTACAATACATTTGGGTGAATACAAAAAATAGAAAAAACATTTGGGAAAAAATTGGGTAAAAAATGGTGATAATTCCGCTAAATATCGTTTAAAGTCATTTGTATTGAACTAATCATACTTTTTATATTTTTATCGTTAAGTTCACATTATTTTACATCTAAAACACGTCTTTACAATACATTTGGGTGAATATAAAAGGTCGTAAAAAAATTTTGAAATACAGGTGATGAATCCGCTAAATATCGTCTTAAGTCATTTCTATTAAACTAATCATACTTTTTATATTTTTATCGTTAAGTTCACATTATTTTACATCTAAAACACGTATTTACAATACATTTGGGTGAATACAAAAAATAGAAAAAAAATTAGGGAAAAAATTTTGTAAAAAATTGTGATAATTTCGCTAAATATCGATTAAAGTCATTTGTATTGAACTAATCATACTTTTTATATTTTTATCGTTAAGTTCACATTATTTTACATCTAAAACACGTCTTTACAATACATTTGGGTGAATATAAAAGGTCGTAAAAAAATTTTGAAATACAGGTGATGAATCCGCTAAATATCGTCTTAAGTCATTTCTATTAAACTAATCATACTTTTTATATTTTTAACGTTAAGTTCACATTATTTTACATCTAAAACACGTATTTACAATCCATTTGGGTAAATACAAAAAATAGAAAAAAAATTAGGGAAAAAATTTGGTAAAAAATGGTGATAATTTCGCTAAATATCGATTAAAGTCATTTGTATTGAACTAATCATACTTTTTATATTTTTATCGTTAAGTTCACATTATTTTACATCTAAAACACGTATTTACAATACATTTGGGTGAATACAAAAAATAGAAAAAAAATTTGGGAAAAAAATGGTGATAATTCCGCTAAATATCGTTTAAAGTCATTTGTATTGAACTAATCATACTTTTTATATTTTTATCGTTAAGTTCACATTATTTTACATCTAAAACACGTCTTTACAATACATTTGGGTGAATATAAAAGGTCGTAAAAAAATTTTGAAATACAGTTGATGAATCCGCTAAATATCGTCTTAAGTCATTTCTATTAAACTAATCATAGTTTTTATATTTTTAACGTTAAGTTCAGATTATTTTACATCTAAAACACGTATTTACAATACATTTGGGTAAATACAAAAAATAGAAAAAAAATTTGGGAAAAAATTGGGTAAAAAATGGTGATAATTCCGCTAAATATCGTTTAAAGTCATTTGTATTGAACTAATCATACTTTTTATATTTTTATCGTTAAGTTCACATTAATTTTACATCTAAAACACGTCTTTACAATACATTTGGGTGAATATAAAAGGTCGTAAAAAAATTTTGAAATACAGGTGATGAATCCGCTAAATATCGTCTTAAGTCATTTCTATTAAACTAATCATACTTTTTATATTTTTATCGTTAAGTTCACATTATTTTACATCTAAAACACGTATTTACAATACATTTGGGTAAATACAAAAAATAGAAAAAAAATTAGGGAAAAAATTTGGTAAAAAATTGTGATAATTTCGCTAAATATCGATTAAAGTCATTTGTATTGAACTAATCATACTTTTTATATTTTTATCGTTAAGTTCACATTATTTTACATCTAAAACACGTCTTTACAATACATTTGGGTGAATATAAAAGGTCGTAAAAAAATTTTGAAATACAGGTGATGAATCCGCTAAATATCGTCTTAAGTCATTTCTATTAAACTAATCATACTTTTTATATTTTTAACGTTAAGTTCACATTATTTTACATCTAAAACACGTATTTACAATACATTTGGGTGAATACAAAAAATAGAAAAAAAATTTGGGAAAAATTTGGGTAAAAAATGGTGATAATTCCGCTAAATATCGTTTAAAGTCATTTGTATTGAACTAATCATACTTTTTATATTTTTATCGTTAAGTTCACATTATTTTACATCAATAACACGTCTTTACAATACATTTGGGTGAATATAAAAGGTCGTAAAAAAATTTTGAAATACAGGTGATGAATCCGCTAAATATCGTCTTAAGTCATTTCTATTAAACTAATCATACTTTTTATATTTTTAACGTTAAGTTCACATTATTTTACATCTAAAACACGTATTTACAATACATTTGGGTGAATACAAAAAATAGAAAAAAAATTTGGGAAAAAATTGGGTAAAAAATGGTGATAATTCCGCTAAATATCGTTTAAAGTCATTTGTATTGAACTAATCATACTTTTTATATTTTTATCGTTAAGTTCACATTATTTTACATCTAAAACACGTCTTTACAATACATTTGGGTGAATATAAAAGGTGGTAAAAAAATTTTGAAATACAGGTGATGAATCCGCTAAATATCGTCTTAAGTCATTTCTATTAAACTAATCATACTTTTTATATTTTTATCGTTAAGTTCACATTATTTTACATCTAAAACACGTATTTACAATACATTTGGGTGAATACAAAAAATAGAAAAAAAATTAGGGAAAAAATTTGGTAAAAAATTGTGATAATTTCGCTAAATATCGATTAAAGTTATTTGTATTGAACTAATCATACTTTTTATATTTTTATCGTTAAGTTCATATTATTTTACATCTAAAACACGTCTTTACAATACATTTGGGTGAATATAAAAGGTCGTAAAAAAATTTTGAAATACAGGTGATGAATCCGCTAAATATCGTCTTAAGTCATTTCTATTAAACTAATCATACTTTTTATATTTTTAACGTTAAGTTCACATTATTTTACATCTAAAACACGTATTTACAATACATTTGGGTAAATACAAAAAATAGAAAAAAAATTAGGGAAAAAATTTGGTAAAAAATTGTGATAATTTCGCTAAATATCGATTAAAGTCATTTGTATTGAACTAATCATACTTTTTATATTTTTATCGTTAAGTTCACATTATTTTACATCTAAAACACGTATTTACAATACATTTGGGTGAATACAAAAAATAGAAAAAAAATTTGGGAAAAAAATGGTGATAATTCCGCTAAATATCGTTTAAAGTCATTTGTATTGAACTAATCATACTTTTTATATTTTTATCGTTAAGTTCACATTATTTTACATCTAAAACACGTATTTACAATACATTTGGGTGAATACAAAAAATAGAAAAAAAATTTGGGAAAAAATTGGGTAAAAAATGGTGATAATTCCGCTAAATATCGTTTAAAGTCATTTGTATTGAACTAATCATACTTTTTATATTTTTATCGTTAAGTTCACATTATTTTACATCTAAAACACGTATTTACAATACATTTGGGTGAATACAAAAAATAGAAAAAAAATTTGGGAAAAAAATGGTGATAATTCCGCTAAATATCGTTTAAAGTCATTTGTATTGAACTAATCATACTTTTTATATTTTTATCGTTAAGTTCACATTATTTTACATCTAAAACACGTCTTTACAATACATTTGGGTGAATATAAAAGGTCGTAAAAAAATTTTGAAATACAGGTGATGAATCCGCTAAATATCGTCTTAAGTCATTTCTATTAAACTAATCATACTTTTTATATTTTTATCGTTAAGTTCACATTATTTTACATCTAAAACACGTATTTACAATACATTTTGGTGAATACAAAAAATAGAAAAAAAATTAGGGAAAAAATTTGGTAAAAAATGGTGATAATTTCGCTAAATATCGATTAAAGTCATTTGTATTGAACTAATCATACTTTTTATATTTTTATCGTTAAGTTCACATTATTTTACATCTAAAACACGTCTTTACAATACATTTGGGTGAATATAAAAGGTCGTAAAAAAATTTTGAAATACAGTTGATGAATCCGCTAAATATCGTCTTAAGTCATTTCTATTAAACTAATCATACTTTTTATATTTTTAACGTTAAGTTCAGATTATTTTACATCTAAAACACGTATTTACAATACATTTGGGTAAATACAAAAAATAGAAAAAAAATTTGGGAAAAAATTGGGTAAAAAATGGTGATAATTCCGCTAAATATCGTTTAAAGTCATTTGTATTGAACTAATCATACTTTTTATATTTTTATCGTTAAGTTCACATTATTTTACATCTAAAACACGTCTTTACAATACATTTGGGTGAATATAAAAGGTCGTAAAAAAATTTTGAAATACAGGTGATGAATCCGCTAAATATCGTCTTAAGTCATTTCTATTAAACTAATCATACTTTTTATATTTTTATCGTTAAGTTCACATTATTTTACATCTAAAACACGTATTTACAATACATTTGGGTGAATACAAAAAATAGAAAAAAAATTAGGGAAAAAATTTGGTAAAAAATTGTGATAATTTCGCTAAATATCGATTAAAGTCATTTGTATTGAACTAATCATACTTTTTATATTTTTATCGTTAAGTTCACATTATTTTACATCTAAAACACGTCTTTACAATAAATTTGGGTGAATATAAAAGGTCGTAAAAAAATTTTGAAATACAGGTGATGAATCCGCTAAATATCGTCCTAAGTCATTTCTATTAAACTAATCATACTTTTTATATTTTTAACGTTAAGTTCACATTATTTTACATCTAAAACACGTATTTACAATCCATTTGGGTAAATACAAAAAATAGAAAAAAAATTAGGGAAAAAATTTGGTAAAAAATGGTGATAATTTCGCTAAATATCGATTAAAGTCATTTGTATTGAACTAATCATACTTTTTATATTTTTATCGTTAAGTTCACATTATTTTACATCTAAAACACGTATTTACAATACATTTGGGTGAATACAAAAAATAGAAAAAAAATTTGGGAAAAAAATGGTGATAATTCCGCTAAATATCGTTTAAAGTCATTTGTATTGAACTAATCATACTTTTTATATTTTTATCGTTAAGTTCACATTATTTTACATCTAAAACACGTCTTTACAATACATTTGGGTGAATATAAAAGGTCGTAAAAAAATTTTGAAATACAGGTGATGAATCCGCTAAATATCGTCTTAAGTCATTTCTATTAAACTAATCATACTTTTTATATTTTTATCGTTAAGTTCACATTATTTTACATCTAAAACACGTATTTACAATACATTTTGGTGAATACAAAAAATAGAAAAAAAATTAGGGAAAAAATTTGGTAAAAAATGGTGATAATTTCGCTAAATATCGATTAAAGTCATTTGTATTGAACTAATCATACTTTTTATATTTTTATCGTTAAGTTCACATTATTTTACATCTAAAACACGTCTTTACAATACATTTGGGTGAATATAAAAGGTCGTAAAAAAATTTTGAAATACAGTTGATGAATCCGCTAAATATCGTCTTAAGTCATTTCTATTAAACTAATCATACTTTTTATATTTTTAACGTTAAGTTCAGATTATTTTACATCTAAAACACGTATTTACAATACATTTGGGTAAATACAAAAAATAGAAAAAAAATTTGGGAAAAAATTGGGTAAAAAATGGTGATAATTCCGCTAAATATCGTTTAAAGTCATTTGTATTGAACTAATCATACTTTTTATATTTTTATCGTTAAGTTCACATTATTTTACATCTAAAACACGTCTTTACAATACATTTGGGTGAATATAAAAGGTCGTAAAAAAATTTTGAAATACAGGTGATGAATCCGCTAAATATCGTCTTAAGTCATTTCTATTAAACTAATCATACTTTTTATATTTTTATCGTTAAGTTCACATTATTTTACATCTAAAACACGTATTTACAATACATTTGGGTGAATACAAAAAATAGAAAAAAAATTAGGGAAAAAATTTGGTAAAAAATTGTGATAATTTCGCTAAATATCGATTAAAGTCATTTGTATTGAACTAATCATAATTTTTATATTTTTATCGTTAAGTTCACATTATTTTACATCTAAAACACGTCTTTACAATACATTTGGGTGAATATAAAAGGTCGTAAAAAAATTTTGAAATACAGGTGATGAATCCGCTAAATATCGTCTTAAGTCATTTCTATTAAACTAATCATACTTTTTATATTTTTATCGTTAAGTTCACATTATTTTACATCTAAAACACGTATTTACAATACATTTGGGTGAATACAAAAAATAGAAAAAAAATTAGGGAAAAAATTTGGTAAAAAATTGTGATAATTTCGCTAAATATCGATTAAAGTCATTTGTATTGAACTAATCATACTTTTTATATTTTTATCGTTAAGTTCACATTATTTTACATCTAAAACACGTCTTTACAATACATTTGGGTGAATATAAAAGGTCGTAAAAAAATTTTGAAATACAGGTGATGAATCCGCTAAATATCGTCTTAAGTCATTTCTATTAAACTAATCATACTTTTTATATTTTTAACGTTAAGTTCACATTATTTTACATCTAAAACACGTATTTACAATACATTTGGGTGAATACAAAAAATAGAAAAAAAATTTGGGAAAAATTTGGGTAAAAAATGGTGATAATTCCGCTAAATATCGTTTAAAGTCATTTGTATTGAACTAATCATACTTTTTATATTTTTATCGTTAAGTTCACATTATTTTACATCAATAACACGTCTTTACAATACATTTGGGTGAATATAAAAGGTCGTAAAAAAATTTTGAAATACAGGTGATGAATCCGCTAAATATCGTCTTAAGTCATTTCTATTAAACTAATCATACTTTTTATATTTTTAACGTTAAGTTCACATTATTTTACATCTAAAACACGTATTTACAATACATTTGGGTGAATACAAAAAATAGAAAAAAAATTAGGGAAAAAATTTGGTAAAAAATTGTGATAATTTCGCTAAATATCGATTAAAGTTATTTGTATTGAACTAATCATACTTTTTATATTTTTATCGTTAAGTTCATATTATTTTACATCTAAAACACGTCTTTACAATACATTTGGTTGAATATAAAAGGTCGTAAAAAAATTTTGAAATACAGGTGATGAATCCGCTAAATATCGTCTTAAGTCATTTCTATTAAACTAATCATACTTTTTATATTTTTAACGTTAAGTTCACATTATTTTACATCTAAAACACGTATTTACAATACATTTGGGTAAATACAAAAAATAGAAAAAAAATTAGGGAAAAAATTTGGTAAAAAATTGTGATAATTTCGCTAAATATCGATTAAAGTCATTTGTATTGAACTAATCATACTTTTTATATTTTTATCGTTAAGTTCACATTATTTTACATCTAAAACACGTATTTACAATACATTTGGGTGAATACAAAAAATAGAAAAAAAATTTGGGAAAAAAATGGTGATAATTCCGCTAAATATCGTTTAAAGTCATTTGTATTGAACTAATCATACTTTTTATATTTTTATCGTTAAGTTCACATTATTTTACATCTAAAACACGTATTTACAATACATTTGGGTGAATACAAAAAATAGAAAAAAAATTTGGGAAAAAATTGGGTAAAAAATGGTGATAATTCCGCTAAATATCGTTTAAAGTCATTTGTATTGAACTAATCATACTTTTTATATTTTTATCGTTAAGTTCACATTATTTTACATCTAAAACACGTATTTACAATACATTTGGGTGAATACAAAAAATAGAAAAAAAATTTGGGAAAAAAATGGTGATAATTCCGCTAAATATCGTTTAAAGTCATTTGTATTGAACTAATCATACTTTTTATATTTTTATCGTTAAGTTCACATTATTTTACATCTAAAACACGTCTTTACAATACATTTGGGTGAATATAAAAGGTCGTAAAAAAATTTGGGAAAAAAATGGTGATAATTCCGCTAAATATCGTTTAAAGTCATTTGTATTGAACTAATCATACTTTTTATATTTTTATCGTTAAGTTCACATTATTTTACATCTAAAACACGTCTTTACAATACATTTGGGTGAATATAAAAGGTCGTAAAAAAATTTTGAAATACAGTTGATGAATCCGCTAAATATCGTCTTAAGTCATTTCTATTAAACTAATCATACTTTTTATATTTTTAACGTTAAGTTCAGATTATTTTACATCTAAAACACGTATTTACAATACATTTGGGTAAATACAAAAAATAGAAAAAAAATTTGGGAAAAAATTGGGTAAAAAATGGTGATAATTCCGCTAAATATCGTTTAAAGTCATTTGTATTGAACTAATCATACTTTTTATATTTTTATCGTTAAGTTCACATTATTTTACATCTAAAACACGTCTTTACAATACATTTGGGTGAATATAAAAGGTCGTAAAAAAATTTTGAAATACAGGTGATGAATCCGCTAAATATCGTCCTAAGTCATTTCTATTAAACTAATCATACTTTTTATATTTTTAACGTTAAGTTCACATTATTTTACATCTAAAACACGTATTTACAATCCATTTGGGTAAATACAAAAAATAGAAAAAAAATTAGGGAAAAAATTTGGTAAAAAATGGTGATAATTTCGCTAAATATCGATTAAAGTCATTTGTATTGAACTAATCATACTTTTTATATTTTTATCGTTAAGTTCACATTATTTTACATCTAAAACACGTATTTACAATACATTTGGGTGAATACAAAAAATAGAAAAAAAATTTGGGAAAAAAATGGTGATAATTCCGCTAAATATCGTTTAAAGTCATTTGTATTGAACTAATCATACTTTTTATATTTTTATCGTTAAGTTCACATTATTTTACATCTAAAACACGTCTTTACAATACATTTGGGTGAATATAAAAGGTCGTAAAAAAATTTTGAAATACAGGTGATGAATCCGCTAAATATCGTCTTAAGTCATTTCTATTAAACTAATCATACTTTTTATATTTTTATCGTCAAGTTCACATTATTTTACATCTAAAACACGTATTTACAATACATTTTGGTGAATACAAAAAATAGAAAAAAAATTAGGGAAAAAATTTGGTAAAAAATGGTGATAATTTCGCTAAATATCGATTAAAGTCATTTGTATTGAACTAATCATACTTTTTATATTTTTATCGTTAAGTTCACATTATTTTACATCTAAAACACGTCTTTACAATACATTTGGGTGAATATAAAAGGTCGTAAAAAAATTTTAAAATACAGTTGATGAATCCGCTAAATATCGTCTTAAGTCATTTCTATTAAACTAATCATACTTTTTATATTTTTAACGTTAAGTTCAGATTATTTTACATCTAAAACACGTATTTACAATACATTTGGGTAAATACAAAAAATAGAAAAAAAATTTGGGAAAAAATTGGGTAAAAAATGGTGATAATTCCGCTAAATATCGTTTAAAGTCATTTGTATTGAACTAATCATACTTTTTATATTTTTATCGTTAAGTTCACATTATTTTACATCTAAAACACGTCTTTACAATACATTTGGGTGAATATAAAAGGTCGTAAAAAAATTTTGAAATACAGGTGATGAATCCGCTAAATATCGTCTTAAGTCATTTCTATTAAACTAATCATACTTTTTATATTTTTATCGTTAAGTTCACATTATTTTACATCTAAAACACGTATTTACAATACATTTGGGTGAATACAAAAAATAGAAAAAAAATTAGGGAAAAAATTTGGTAAAAAATTGTGATAATTTCGCTAAATATCGATTAAAGTCATTTGTATTGAACTAATCATAATTTTTATATTTTTATCGTTAAGTTCACATTATTTTACATCTAAAACACGTCTTTACAATACATTTGGGTGAATATAAAAGGTCGTAAAAAAATTTTGAAATACAGGTGATGAATCCGCTAAATATCGTCTTAAGTCATTTCTATTAAACTAATCATACTTTTTATATTTTTATCGTTAAGTTCACATTATTTTACATCTAAAACACGTATTTACAATACATTTGGGTGAATACAAAAAATAGAAAAAAAATTAGGGAAAAAATTTGGTAAAAAATTGTGATAATTTCTCTAAATATCGATTAAAGTCATTTGTATTGAACTAATCATACTTTTTATATTTTTATCGTTAAGTTCACATTATTTTACATCTAAAACACGTCTTTACAATACATTTGGGTGAATATAAAAGGTCGTAAAAAAATTTTGAAATACAGGTGATGAATCCGCTAAATATCGTCTTAAGTCATTTCTATTAAACTAATCATACTTTTTATATTTTTAACGTTAAGTTCACATTATTTTACATCTAAAACACGTATTTACAATACATTTGGGTGAATACAAAAAATAGAAAAAAAATTTGGGAAAAATTTGGGTAAAAAATGGTGATAATTCCGCTAAATATCGTTTAAAGTCATTTGTATTGAACTAATCATACTTTTTATATTTTTATCGTTAAGTTCACATTATTTTACATCAATAACACGTCTTTACAATACATTTGGGTGAATATAAAAGGTCGTAAAAAAATTTTGAAATACAGGTGATGAATCCGCTAAATATCGTCTTAAGTCATTTCTATTAAACTAATCATACTTTTTATATTTTTAACGTTAAGTTCACATTATTTTACATCTAAAACACGTATTTACAATACATTTGGGTGAATACAAAAAATAGAAAAAAAATTTGGGAAAAAATTGGGTAAAAAATGGTGATAATTCCGCTAAATATCGTTTAAAGTCATTTGTATTGAACTAATCATACTTTTTATATTTTTATCGTTAAGTTCACATTATTTTACATCTAAAACACGTCTTTACAATACATTTGGGTGAATATAAAAGGTGGTAAAAAAATTTTGAAATACAGGTGATGAATCCGCTAAATATCGTCTTAAGTCATTTCTATTAAACTAATCATACTTTTTATATTTTTATCGTTAAGTTCACATTATTTTACATCTAAAACACGTATTTACAATACATTTGGGTGAATACAAAAAATAGAAAAAAAATTAGGGAAAAAATTTGGTAAAAAATTGTGATAATTTCGCTAAATATCGATTAAAGTTATTTGTATTGAACTAATCATACTTTTTATATTTTTATCGTTAAGTTCACATTATTTTACATCTAAAACACGTCTTTACAATACATTTGGGTAAATAAAAAAAATAGAAAAAAAATTAGGGAAAAAATTGTGATAATTTCGCTAAATATCGATTAAAGTCATTTGTATTGAACTAATCATACTTTTTATATTTTTATCGTTAAGTTCACATTATTTTACATCTAAAACACGTATTTACAATACATTTGGGTGAATATAAAAGGTCGTAAAAAAATTTTGAAATACAGGTGATGAATCCGCTAAATATCGTCTTAAGTCATTTCTATTAAACTAATCATACTTTTTATATTTTTAACGTTAAGTTCACATTATTTTACATCTAAAACACGTATTTACAATACATTTGGGTGAATACAAAAAATAGAAAAAAAATTAGGGAAAAAATTTGGTAAAAAATGGTGATAATTCCGCTAAATATCGTTTAAAGTCATTTGTATTGAACTAATCATACTTTTTATATTTTTATCGTTAAGTTCACATTATTTTACATCAATAACACGTCTTTACAATACATTTGGGTGAATATAAAAGGTCGTAAAAAAATTTTGAAATACAGGTGATGAATCCGCTAAATATCGTCTTAAGTCATTTCTATTAAACTAATCATACTTTTTATATTTTTAACGTTAAGTTCACATTATTTTACATCTAAAACACGTATTTACAATACATTTGGGTGAATATAAAAGGTCGTAAAAAAATTTTGAAATACAGGTGATGAATCCGCTAAATATCGTCTTAAGTTATTTCTATTAAACTAATCATACTTTTTATATTTTTAACGTTAAGTTCACATTATTTTACATCTAAAACACGTATTTACAATACATTTGGGTGAATACAAAAAATAGAAAAAAAATTAGGGAAAAAATTTGGTAAAAAATGGTGATAATTCCGCTAAATATCGTTTAAAGTCATTTGTATTGAACTTATCATACTTTTTATATTTTTATCGTTAAGTTCACATTATTTTACATCTAAAACACGTCTTTACAATACATTTGGGTGAATATAAAAGGTGGTAAAAAAATTTTGAAATACAGGTGATGAATCCGCTAAATATCGTCTTAAGTCATTTCTATTAAACTAATCATACTTTTTATATTTTTATCGTTAAGTTCACATTATTTTACATCTAAAACACGTATTTACAATACATTTGGGTGAATACAAAAAATAGAAAAAAAATTAGGGAAAAAATTTGGTAAAAAATTGTGATAATTTCGCTAAATATCGATTAAAGTTATTTGTATTGAACTAATCATACTTTTTATATTTTTATCGTTAAGTTCACATTATTTTACATCTAAAACACGTCTTTACAATACATTTGGGTAAATACAAAAAATAGAAAAAAAATTAGGGAAAAAATTTGGTAAAAAATTGTGATAATTTCGCTAAATATCGATTAAAGTCATTTGTATTGAACTAATCATACTTTTTATATTTTTATCGTTAAGTTCACATTATTTTACATCTAAAACACGTCTTTACAATACATTTGGGTGAATATAAAAAGTCGTAAAAAAATTTTGAAATACAGGTGATGAATCCGCTAAATATCGTCTTAAGTCATTTCTATTAAACTAATCATACTTTTTATATTTTTAACGTTAAGTTCACATTATTTTACATCTAAAACACGTATTTACAATACATTTGGGTGAATACAAAAAATAGAAAAAAAATTTGGGAAAAAATTTGGTAAAAAATGGTGATAATTCCGCTAAATATCGTTTAAAGTCATTTGTATTGAACTAATCATACTTTTTATATTTTTATCGTTAAGTTCACATTATTTTACATCTAAAACACGTCTTTACAATACATTTGGGTGAATATAAAAGGTGGTAAAAAAATTTTGAAATACAGGTGATGAATCCGCTAAATATCGTCTTAAGTCATTTCTATTAAACTAATCATACTTTTTATATTTTTATCGTTAAGTTCACATTATTTTACATCTAAAACACGTATTTACAATACATTTGGGTGAATACAAAAAATAGAAAAAAAATTAGGGAAAAAATTTGGTAAAAAATTGTGATAATTTCGCTAAATATCGATTAAAGTTATTTGTATTGAACTAATCATACTTTTTATATTTTTATCGTTAAGTTCACATTATTTTACATCTAAAACACGTCTTTACAATACATTTGGGTAAATACAAAAAATAGAAAAAAAATTAGGGAAAAAATTTGGTAAAAAATTGTGATAATTTCGCTAAATATCGATTAAAGTCATTTGTATTGAACTAATCATACTTTTTATATTTTTATCGTTAAGTTCACATTATTTTACATCTAAAACACGTCTTTACAATACATTTGGGTGAATATAAAAAGTCGTAAAAAAATTTTGAAATACAGGTGATGAATCCGCTAAATATCGTCTTAAGTCATTTCTATTAAACTAATCATACTTTTTATATTTTTAACGTTAAGTTCACATTATTTTACATCTAAAACACGTATTTACAATACATTTGGGTGAATACAAAAAATAGAAAAAAAATTTGGGAAAAAATTTGGTAAAAAATGGTGATAATTCCGCTAAATATCGTTTAAAGTCATTTGTATTGAACTAATCATACTTTTTATATTTTTATCTTTAAGTTCACATTATTTTACATCAATAACACTTCTTTACAATACATTTGGGTGAATATAAAAGGTTGTAAAAAAATTTTGAAATACAGGTGATGAATCCGCTAAATATCGTCTTAAGTCATTTCTATTAAACTAATCATACTTTTTATATTTTTAACGTTAAGTTCACATTATTTTACATCTAAAACACGTATTTACAATACATTTGGGTGAATATAAAAGGTCGTAAAAAATTTTTGAAATACAGGTGATGAATCCGCTAAATATCGTCTTAAGTTATTTCTATTAAACTAATCATACTTTTTATATTTTTAACGTTAAGTTCCCATTATTTTACATCTAAAACACGTATTTACAATACATTTGGGTGAATACAAAAAATAGAAAAAAAATTTGGGAAAAATTTGGGTAAAAAATGGTGATAATTCCGCTAAATATCGTTTAAAGTCATTTGTATTGAACTAATCATACTTTTTATATTTTTATCGTTAAGTTCACATTATTTTACATCAATAACACGTCTTTACAATACATTTGGGTGAATATAAAAGGTCGTAAAAAAATTTTGAAATACAGGTGATGAATCCGCTAAATATCGTCTTAAGTCATTTCTATTAAACTAATCATACTTTTTATATTTTTAACGTTAAGTTCACATTATTTTACATCTAAAACACGTATTTACAATACATTTGGGTGAATACAAAAAATAGAAAAAAAATTTGGGAAAAAATTGGGTAAAAAATGGTGATAATTCCGCTAAATATCGTTTAAAGTCATTTGTATTGAACTAATCATACTTTTTATATTTTTATCGTTAAGTTCACATTATTTTACATCTAAAACACGTCTTTACAATACATTTGGGTGAATATAAAAGGTGGTAAAAAAATTTTGAAATACAGGTGATGAATCCGCTAAATATCGTCTTAAGTCATTTCTATTAAACTAATCATACTTTTTATATTTTTATCGTTAAGTTCACATTATTTTACATCTAAAACACGTATTTACAATACATTTGGGTGAATACAAAAAATAGAAAAAAAATTTGGGAAAAAATTGGGTAAAAAATTGTGATAATTTCGCTAAATATCGATTAAAGTCATTTGTATTGAACTAATCATACTTTTTATATTTTTATCGTTAAGTTCACATTATTTTACATCTAAAACACGTCTTTACAATACATTTGGGTGAATATAAAAGGTCGTAAAAAAATTTTGAAATACAGGTGATGAATCCGCTAAATATCGTCTTAAGTCATTTCTATTAAACTAATCATACTTTTTATATTTTTAACGTTAAGTTCACATTATTTTACATCTAAAACACGTATTTACATTACATTTGGGTGAATACAAAAAATAGAAAAAAAATTTGGGAAAAAATTTGGTAAAAAATGGTGATAATTCCGCTAAATATCGTTTAAAGTCATTTTTATTGAACTAATCATACTTTTTATATTTTTATCGTTAAGTTCACATTATTTTACATCAATAACACGTCTTTACAATACATTTGGGTGAATATAAAAGGTTGTAAAAAAATTTTGAAATACAGGTGATGAATCCGCTAAATATCGTCTTAAGTCATTTCTATTAAACTAATCATACTTTTTATATTTTTAACGTTAAGTTCACATTATTTTACATCTAAAACACGTCTTTACAATACATTTGGGTGAATATAAAAGGTGGTAAAAAAATTTTGAAATACAGGTGATGAATCCGCTAAATATCGTCTTAAGTCATTTCTATTAAACTAATCATACTTTTTATATTTTTATCGTTAAGTTCACATTATTTTACATCTAAAACACGTATTTACAATACATTTGGGTGAATACAAAAAATAGAAAAAAAATTAGGGAAAAAATTTGGTAAAAAATTGTGATAATTTCGCTAAATATCGATTAAAGTTATTTGTATTGAACTAATCATACTTTTTATATTTTTATCGTTAAGTTCACATTATTTTACATCTAAAACACGTCTTTACAATACATTTGGGTGAATATAAAAGGTGGTAAAAAAATTTTGAAATACAGGTGATGAATCCGCTAAATATCGTCTTAAGTCATTTCTATTAAACTAATCATACTTTTTATATTTTTATCGTTAAGTTCACATTATTTTACATCTAAAACACGTATTTACAATACATTTGGGTGAATACAAAAAATAGAAAAAAAATTAGGGAAAAAATTTGGTAAAAAATTGTGATAATTTCGCTAAATATCGATTAAAGTTATTTGTATTGAACTAATCATACTTTTTATATTTTTATCGTTAAGTTCACATTATTTTACATCTAAAACACGTCTTTACAATACATTTGGGTGAATATAAAAGGTCGTAAAAAAATTTTGAAATACAGGTGATGAATCCGCTAAATATCGTCTTAAGTCATTTCTATTAAACTAATCATACTTTTTATATTTTTATCGTTAAGTTCACATTATTTTACATCTAAAACACGTATTTACAATACATTTGGGTGAATACAAAAAATAGAAAAAAAATTTGGGAAAAAATTGGGTAAAAAATTGTGATAATTTCGCTAAATATCGATTAAAGTCATTTGTATTGAACTAATCATACTTTTTATATTTTTATCGTTAAGTTCACATTATTTTACATCTAAAACACGTCTTTACAATACATTTGGGTGAATATAAAAGGTCGTAAAAAAATTTTGAAATACAGGTGATGAATCCGCTAAATATCGTCTTAAGTCATTTCTATTAAACTAATCATACTTTTTATATTTTTAACGTTAAGTTCACATTATTTTACATCTAAAACACGTATTTACATTACATTTGGGTGAATACAAAAAATAGAAAAAAAATTTGGGAAAAAATTTGGTAAAAAATGGTGATAATTCCGCTAAATATCGTTTAAAGTCATTTTTATTGAACTAATCATACTTTTTATATTTTTATCGTTAAGTTCACATTATTTTACATCAATAACACGTCTTTACAATACATTTGGGTGAATATAAAAGGTTGTAAAAAAATTTTGAAATACAGGTGATGAATCCGCTAAATATCGTCTTAAGTCATTTCTATTAAACTAATCATACTTTTTATATTTTTAACGTTAAGTTCACATTATTTTACATCTAAAACACGTCTTTACAATACATTTGGGTGAATATAAAAGGTGGTAAAAAAATTTTGAAATACAGGTGATGAATCCGCTAAATATCGTCTTAAGTCATTTCTATTAAACTAATCATACTTTTTATATTTTTATCGTTAAGTTCACATTATTTTACATCTAAAACACGTATTTACAATACATTTGGGTGAATACAAAAAATAGAAAAAAAATTAGGGAAAAAATTTGGTAAAAAATTGTGATAATTTCGCTAAATATCGATTAAAGTTATTTGTATTGAACTAATCATACTTTTTATATTTTTATCGTTAAGTTCACATTATTTTACATCTAAAACACGTCTTTACAATACATTTGGGTGAATATAAAAGGTGGTAAAAAAATTTTGAAATACAGGTGATGAATCCGCTAAATATCGTCTTAAGTCATTTCTATTAAACTAATCATACTTTTTATATTTTTATCGTTAAGTTCACATTATTTTACATCTAAAACACGTATTTACAATACATTTGGGTGAATACAAAAAATAGAAAAAAAATTAGGGAAAAAATTTGGTAAAAAATTGTGATAATTTCGCTAAATATCGATTAAAGTTATTTGTATTGAACTAATCATACTTTTTATATTTTTATCGTTAAGTTCACATTATTTTACATCTAAAACACGTCTTTACAATACATTTGGGTAAATACAAAAAATAGAAAAAAAATTAGGGAAAAAATTTGGTAAAAAATTGTGATAATTTCGCTAAATATCGATTAAAGTCATTTGTATTGAACTAATCATACTTTTTATATTTTTATCGTTAAGTTCACATTATTTTACATCTAAAACACGTCTTTACAATACATTTGGGTGAATATAAAAAGTCGTAAAAAAATTTTGAAATACAGGTGATGAATCCGCTAAATATCGTCTTAAGTCATTTCTATTAAACTAATCATACTTTTTATATTTTTAACGTTAAGTTCACATTATTTTACATCTAAAACACGTATTTACAATACATTTGGGTGAATACAAAAAATAGAAAAAAAATTTGGGAAAAAATTTGGTAAAAAATGGTGATAATTCCGCTAAATATCGTTTAAAGTCATTTGTATTGAACTAATCATACTTTTTATATTTTTATCTTTAAGTTCACATTATTTTACATCAATAACACTTCTTTACAATACATTTGGGTGAATATAAAAGGTTGTAAAAAAATTTTGAAATACAGGTGATGAATCCGCTAAATATCGTCTTAAGTCATTTCTATTAAACTAATCATACTTTTTATATTTTTAACGTTAAGTTCACATTATTTTACATCTAAAACACGTATTTACAATACATTTGGGTGAATATAAAAGGTCGTAAAAAATTTTTGAAATACAGGTGATGAATCCGCTAAATATCGTCTTAAGTTATTTCTATTAAACTAATCATACTTTTTATATTTTTAACGTTAAGTTCCCATTATTTTACATCTAAAACACGTATTTACAATACATTTGGGTGAATACAAAAAATAGAAAAAAAATTTGGGAAAAATTTGGGTAAAAAATGGTGATAATTCCGCTAAATATCGTTTAAAGTCATTTGTATTGAACTAATCATACTTTTTATATTTTTATCGTTAAGTTCACATTATTTTACATCAATAACACGTCTTTACAATACATTTGGGTGAATATAAAAGGTCGTAAAAAAATTTTGAAATACAGGTGATGAATCCGCTAAATATCGTCTTAAGTCATTTCTATTAAACTAATCATACTTTTTATATTTTTAACGTTAAGTTCACATTATTTTACATCTAAAACACGTATTTACAATACATTTGGGTGAATACAAAAAATAGAAAAAAAATTTGGGAAAAAATTGGGTAAAAAATGGTGATAATTCCGCTAAATATCGTTTAAAGTCATTTGTATTGAACTAATCATACTTTTTATATTTTTATCGTTAAGTTCACATTATTTTACATCTAAAACACGTCTTTACAATACATTTGGGTGAATATAAAAGGTGGTAAAAAAATTTTGAAATACAGGTGATGAATCCGCTAAATATCGTCTTAAGTCATTTCTATTAAACTAATCATACTTTTTATATTTTTATCGTTAAGTTCACATTATTTTACATCTAAAACACGTATTTACAATACATTTGGGTGAATACAAAAAATAGAAAAAAAATTAGGGAAAAAATTTGGTAAAAAATTGTGATAATTTCGCTAAATATCGATTAAAGTTATTTGTATTGAACTAATCATACTTTTTATATTTTTATCGTTAAGTTCACATTATTTTACATCTAAAACACGTCTTTACAATACATTTGGGTAAATAAAAAAAATAGAAAAAAAATTAGGGAAAAAATTGTGATAATTTCGCTAAATATCGATTAAAGTCATTTGTATTGAACTAATCATACTTTTTATATTTTTATCGTTAAGTTCACATTATTTTACATCTAAAACACGTATTTACAATACATTTGGGTGAATATAAAAGGTCGTAAAAAAATTTTGAAATACAGGTGATGAATCCGCTAAATATCGTCTTAAGTCATTTCTATTAAACTAATCATACTTTTTATATTTTTAACGTTAAGTTCACATTATTTTACATCTAAAACACGTATTTACAATACATTTGGGTGAATATAAAAGGTGGTAAAAAAATTTTGAAATACAGGTGATGAATCCGCTAAATATCGTCTTAAGTCATTTCTATTAAACTAATCATACTTTTTATATTTTTATCGTTAAGTTCACATTATTTTACATCTAAAACACGTATTTACAATACATTTGGGTGAATACAAAAAATAGAAAAAAAATTAGGGAAAAAATTTGGTAAAAAATTGTGATAATTTCGCTAAATATCGATTAAAGTTATTTGTATTGAACTAATCATACTTTTTATATTTTTATCGTTAAGTTCACATTATTTTACATCTAAAACACGTCTTTACAATACATTTGGGTGAATATAAAAGGTGGTAAAAAAATTTTGAAATACAGGTGATGAATCCGCTAAATATCGTCTTAAGTCATTTCTATTAAACTAATCATACTTTTTATATTTTTATCGTTAAGTTCACATTATTTTACATCTAAAACACGTATTTACAATACATTTGGGTGAATACAAAAAATAGAAAAAAAATTAGGGAAAAAATTTGGTAAAAAATTGTGATAATTTCGCTAAATATCGATTAAAGTTATTTGTATTGAACTAATCATACTTTTTATATTTTTATCGTTAAGTTCACATTATTTTACATCTAAAACACGTCTTTACAATACATTTGGGTAAATACAAAAAATAGAAAAAAAATTAGGGAAAAAATTTGGTAAAAAATTGTGATAATTTCGCTAAATATCGATTAAAGTCATTTGTATTGAACTAATCATACTTTTTATATTTTTATCGTTAAGTTCACATTATTTTACATCTAAAACACGTCTTTACAATACATTTGGGTGAATATAAAAGGTCGTAAAAAAATTTTGAAATACAGGTGATGAATCCGCTAAATATCGTCTTAAGTCATTTCTATTAAACTAATCATACTTTTTATATTTTTAACGTTAAGTTCACATTATTTTACATCTAAAACACGTATTTACAATACATTTGGGTGAATACAAAAAATAGAAAAAAAATTTGGGAAAAAATTTGGTAAAAAATGGTGATAATTCCGCTAAATATCGTTTAAAGTCATTTGTATTGAACTAATCATACTTTTTATATTTTTATCTTTAAGTTCACATTATTTTACATCAATAACACTTCTTTACAATACATTTGGGTGAATATAAAAGGTTGTAAAAAAATTTTGAAATACAGGTGATGAATCCGCTAAATATCGTCTTAAGTCATTTCTATTAAACTAATCATACTTTTTATATTTTTAACGTTAAGTTCACATTATTTTACATCTAAAACACGTATTTACAATACATTTGGGTGAATATAAAAGGTCGTAAAAAATTTTTGAAATACAGGTGATGAATCCGCTAAATATCGTCTTAAGTTATTTCTATTAAACTAATCATACTTTTTATATTTTTAACGTTAAGTTCCCATTATTTTACATCTAAAACACGTATTTACAATACATTTGGGTGAATACAAAAAATAGAAAAAAAATTTGGGAAAAATTTGGGTAAAAAATGGTGATAATTCCGCTAAATATCGTTTAAAGTCATTTGTATTGAACTAATCATACTTTTTATATTTTTATCGTTAAGTTCACATTATTTTACATCAATAACACGTCTTTACAATACATTTGGGTGAATATAAAAGGTCGTAAAAAAATTTTGAAATACAGGTGATGAATCCGCTAAATATCGTCTTAAGTCATTTCTATTAAACTAATCATACTTTTTATATTTTTAACGTTAAGTTCACATTATTTTACATCTAAAACACGTATTTACAATACATTTGGGTGAATACAAAAAATAGAAAAAAAATTTGGGAAAAAATTGGGTAAAAAATGGTGATAATTCCGCTAAATATCGTTTAAAGTCATTTGTATTGAACTAATCATACTTTTTATATTTTTATCGTTAAGTTCACATTATTTTACATCTAAAACACGTCTTTACAATACATTTGGGTGAATATAAAAGGTGGTAAAAAAATTTTGAAATACAGGTGATGAATCCGCTAAATATCGTCTTAAGTCATTTCTATTAAACTAATCATACTTTTTATATTTTTATCGTTAAGTTCACATTATTTTACATCTAAAACACGTATTTACAATACATTTGGGTGAATACAAAAAATAGAAAAAAAATTAGGGAAAAAATTTGGTAAAAAATTGTGATAATTTCGCTAAATATCGATTAAAGTTATTTGTATTGAACTAATCATACTTTTTATATTTTTATCGTTAAGTTCACATTATTTTACATCTAAAACACGTCTTTACAATACATTTGGGTAAATAAAAAAAATAGAAAAAAAATTAGGGAAAAAATTGTGATAATTTCGCTAAATATCGATTAAAGTCATTTGTATTGAACTAATCATACTTTTTATATTTTTATCGTTAAGTTCACATTATTTTACATCTAAAACACGTATTTACAATACATTTGGGTGAATATAAAAGGTCGTAAAAAAATTTTGAAATACAGGTGATGAATCCGCTAAATATCGTCTTAAGTCATTTCTATTAAACTAATCATACTTTTTATATTTTTAACGTTAAGTTCACATTATTTTACATCTAAAACACGTATTTACAATACATTTGGGTGAATACAAAAAATAGAAAAAAAATTAGGGAAAAAATTTGGTAAAAAATGGTGATAATTCCGCTAAATATCGTTTAAAGTCATTTGTATTGAACTAATCATACTTTTTATATTTTTATCGTTAAGTTCACATTATTTTACATCAATAACACGTCTTTACAATACATTTGGGTGAATATAAAAGGTCGTAAAAAAATTTTGAAATACAGGTGATGAATCCGCTAAATATCGTCTTAAGTCATTTCTATTAAACTAATCATACTTTTTATATTTTTATCGTTAAGTTCACATTATTTTACATCTAAAACACGTATTTACAATACATTTGGGTGAATATAAAAGGTGGTAAAAAAATTTTGAAATACAGGTGATGAATCCGCTAAATATCGTCTTAAGTCATTTCTATTAAACTAATCATACTTTTTATATTTTTATCGTTAAGTTCACATTATTTTACATCTAAAACACGTATTTACAATACATTTGGGTGAATACAAAAAATAGAAAAAAAATTAGGGAAAAAATTTGGTAAAAAATGGTGATAATTCCGCTAAATATCGTTTAAAGTCATTTGTATTGAACTTATCATACTTTTTATATTTTTATCGTTAAGTTCACATTATTTTACATCTAAAACACGTCTTTACAATACATTTGGGTGAATATAAAAGGTGGTAAAAAAATTTTGAAATACAGGTGATGAATCCGCTAAATATCGTCTTAAGTCATTTCTATTAAACTAATCATACTTTTTATATTTTTATCGTTAAGTTCACATTATTTTACATCTAAAACACGTATTTACAATACATTTGGGTGAATACAAAAAATAGAAAAAAAATTAGGGAAAAAATTTGGTAAAAAATTGTGATAATTTCGCTAAATATCGATTAAAGTTATTTGTATTGAACTAATCATACTTTTTATATTTTTATCGTTAAGTTCACATTATTTTACATCTAAAACACGTCTTTACAATACATTTGGGTAAATACAAAAAATAGAAAAAAAATTAGGGAAAAAATTTGGTAAAAAATTGTGATAATTTCGCTAAATATCGATTAAAGTCATTTGTATTGAACTAATCATACTTTTTATATTTTTATCGTTAAGTTTACATTATTTTACATCTAAAACACGTCTTTACAATACATTTGGGTGAATATAAAAGGTCGTAAAAAAATTTTGAAATACAGGTGATGAATCCGCTAAATATCGTCTTAAGTCATTTCTATTAAACTAATCATACTTTTTATATTTTTAACGTTAAGTTCACATTATTTTACATCTAAAACACGTATTTACAATACATTTGGGTGAATACAAAAAATAGAAAAAAAATTTGGGAAAAAATTTGGTAAAAAATGGTGATAATTCCGCTAAATATCGTTTAAAGTCATTTGTATTGAACTAATCATACTTTTTATATTTTTATCTTTAAGTTCACATTATTTTACATCAATAACACTTCTTTACAATACATTTGGGTGAATATAAAAGGTTGTAAAAAAATTTTGAAATACAGGTGATGAATCCGCTAAATATCGTCTTAAGTCATTTCTATTAAACTAATCATACTTTTTATATTTTTAACGTTAAGTTCACATTATTTTACATCTAAAACACGTATTTACAATACATTTGGGTGAATATAAAAGGTCGTAAAAAAATTTTGAAATACAGGTGATGAATCCGCTAAATATCGTCTTAAGTTATTTCTATTAAACTAATCATACTTTTTATATTTTTAACGTTAAGTTCCCATTATTTTACATCTAAAACACGTATTTACAATACATTTGGGTGAATACAAAAAATAGAAAAAAAATTTGGGAAAAATTTGGGTAAAAAATGGTGATAATTCCGCTAAATATCGTTTAAAGTCATTTGTATTGAACTAATCATACTTTTTATATTTTTATCGTTAAGTTCACATTATTTTACATCAATAACACGTCTTTACAATACATTTGGGTGAATATAAAAGGTCGTAAAAAAATTTTGAAATACAGGTGATGAATCCGCTAAATATCGTCTTAAGTCATTTCTATTAAACTAATCATACTTTTTATATTTTTAACGTTAAGTTCACATTATTTTACATCTAAAACACGTATTTACAATACATTTGGGTGAATACAAAAAATAGAAAAAAAATTAGGGAAAAAATTTGGTAAAAAATGGTGATAATTCCGCTAAATATCGTTTAAAGTCATTTGTATTGAACTAATCATACTTTTTATATTTTTATCGTTAAGTTCACATTATTTTACATCAATAACACGTCTTTACAATACATTTGGGTGAATATAAAAGGTCGTAAAAAAATTTTGAAATACAGGTGATGAATCCGCTAAATATCGTCTTAAGTCATTTCTATTAAACTAATCATACTTTTTATATTTTTATCGTTAAGTTCACATTATTTTACATCTAAAACACGTATTTACAATACATTTGGGTGAATACAAAAAATAGAAAAAAAATTTGGGAAAAAATTGGGTAAAAAATTGTGATAATTTCGCTAAATATCGATTAAAGTCATTTGTATTGAACTAATCATACTTTTTATATTTTTATCGTTAAGTTCACATTATTTTACATCTAAAACACGTCTTTACAATACATTTGGGTGAATATAAAAGGTCGTAAAAAAATTTTGAAATACAGGTGATGAATCCGCTAAATATCGTCTTAAGTCATTTCTATTAAACTAATCATACTTTTTATATTTTTAACGTTAAGTTCACATTATTTTACATCTAAAACACGTATTTACAATACATTTGGGTGAATACAAAAAATAGAAAAAAAATTTGGGAAAAAATTTGGTAAAAAATGGTGATAATTCCGCTAAATATCGTTTAAAGTCATTTTTATTGAACTAATCATACTTTTTATATTTTTATCGTTAAGTTCACATTATTTTACATCAATAACACGTCTTTACAATACATTTGGGTGAATATAAAAGGTTGTAAAAAAATTTTGAAATACAGGTGATGAATCCGCTAAATATCGTCTTAAGTCATTTCTATTAAACTAATCATACTTTTTATATTTTTAACGTTAAGTTCACATTATTTTACATCTAAAACACGTCTTTACAATACATTTGGGTGAATATAAAAGGTGGTAAAAAAATTTTGAAATACAGGTGATGAATCCGCTAAATATCGTCTTAAGTCATTTCTATTAAACTAATCATACTTTTTATATTTTTATCGTTAAGTTCACATTATTTTACATCTAAAACACGTATTTACAATACATTTGGGTGAATACAAAAAATAGAAAAAAAATTAGGGAAAAAATTTGGTAAAAAATTGTGATAATTTCGCTAAATATCGATTAAAGTTATTTGTATTGAACTAATCATACTTTTTATATTTTTATCGTTGAGTTCACATTATTTTACATCTAAAACACGTATTTACAATACATTTGGGTGAATACAAAAAATAGAAAAAAAATTTGGGAAAAAATTTGGTAAAAAATGGTGATAATTCCGCTAAATATCGTTTAAAGTCATTTTTATTGAACTAATCATACTTTTTATATTTTTATCGTTAAGTTCACATTATTTTACATCAATAACACGTCTTTACAATACATTTGGGTGAATATAAAAGGTTGTAAAAAAATTTTGAAATACAGGTGATGAATCCGCTAAATATCGTCTTAAGTCATTTCTATTAAACTAATCATACTTTTTATATTTTTAACGTTAAGTTCACATTATTTTACATCAATAACACTTCTTTACAATACATTTGGGTGAATATAAAAGGTTGTAAAAAAATTTTGAAATACAGGTGATGAATCCGCTAAATATCGTCTTAAGTCATTTCTATTAAACTAATCATACTTTTTATATTTTTAACGTTAAGTTCACATTATTTTACATCTAAAACACGTATTTACAATACATTTGGGTGAATATAAAAGGTCGTAAAAAAATTTTGAAATACAGGTGATGAATCCGCTAAATATCGTCTTAAGTTATTTCTATTAAACTAATCATACTTTTTATATTTTTAACGTTAAGTTCCCATTATTTTACATCTAAAACACGTATTTACAATACATTTGGGTGAATACAAAAAATAGAAAAAAAATTTGGGAAAAATTTGGGTAAAAAATGGTGATAATTCCGCTAAATATCGTTTAAAGTCATTTGTATTGAACTAATCATACTTTTTATATTTTTATCGTTAAGTTCACATTATTTTACATCAATAACACGTCTTTACAATACATTTGGGTGAATATAAAAGGTCGTAAAAAAATTTTGAAATACAGGTGATGAATCCGCTAAATATCGTCTTAAGTCATTTCTATTAAACTAATCATACTTTTTATATTTTTAACGTTAAGTTCACATTATTTTACATCTAAAACACGTATTTACAATACATTTGGGTGAATACAAAAAATAGAAAAAAAATTTGGGAAAAAATTTGGTAAAAAATGGTGATAATTCCGCTAAATATCGTTTAAAGTCATTTTTATTGAACTAATCATACTTTTTATATTTTTATCGTTAAGTTCACATTATTTTACATCAATAACACGTCTTTACAATACATTTGGGTGAATATAAAAGGTTGTAAAAAAATTTTGAAATACAGGTGATGAATCCGCTAAATATCGTCTTAAGTCATTTCTATTAAACTAATCATACTTTTTATATTTTTAACGTTAAGTTCACATTATTTTACATCTAAAACACGTCTTTACAATACATTTGGGTGAATATAAAAGGTGGTAAAAAAATTTTGAAATACAGGTGATGAATCCGCTAAATATCGTCTTAAGTCATTTCTATTAAACTAATCATACTTTTTATATTTTTATCGTTAAGTTCACATTATTTTACATCTAAAACACGTATTTACAATACATTTGGGTGAATACAAAAAATAGAAAAAAAATTAGGGAAAAAATTTGGTAAAAAATTGTGATAATTTCGCTAAATATCGATTAAAGTTATTTGTATTGAACTAATCATACTTTTTATATTTTTATCGTTAAGTTCACATTATTTTACATCTAAAACACGTCTTTACAATACATTTGGGTAAATACAAAAAATAGAAAAAAAATTAGGGAAAAAATTTGGTAAAAAATTGTGATAATTTCGCTAAATATCGATTAAAGTCATTTGTATTGAACTAATCATACTTTTTATATTTTTATCGTTAAGTTCACATTATTTTACATCTAAAACACGTCTTTACAATACATTTGGGTGAATATAAAAGGTCGTAAAAAAATTTTGAAATACAGGTGATGAATCCGCTAAATATCGTCTTAAGTCATTTCTATTAAACTAATCATACTTTTTATATTTTTAACGTTAAGTTCACATTATTTTACATCTAAAACACGTATTTACAATACATTTGGGTGAATACAAAAAATAGAAAAAAAATTTGGGAAAAAATTTGGTAAAAAATGGTGATAATTCCGCTAAATATCGTTTAAAGTCATTTGTATTGAACTAATCATACTTTTTATATTTTTATCGTTAAGTTCACATTATTTTACATCAATAACACGTCTTTACAATACATTTGGGTGAATATAAAAGGTTGTAAAAAAATTTTGAAATACAGGTGATGAATCCGCTAAATATCGTCTTAAGTCATTTCTATTAAACTAATCATACTTTTTATATTTTTAACGTTAAGTTCACATTATTTTACATCTAAAACACGTATTTACAATACATTTGGGTGAATATAAAAGGTCGTAAAAAAATTTTGAAATACAGGTGATGAATCCGCTAAATATCGTCTTAAGTTATTTCTATTAAACTAATCATACTTTTTATATTTTTAACGTTAAGTTCACATTATTTTACATCTAAAACACGTATTTACAATACATTTGGGTGAATACAAAAAATAGAAAAAAAATTAGGGAAAAAATTTGGTAAAAAATGGTGATAATTCCGCTAAATATCGTTTAAAGTCATTTGTATTGAACTTATCATACTTTTTATATTTTTATCGTTAAGTTCACATTATTTTACATCTAAAACACGTCTTTACAATACATTTGGGTGAATATAAAAGGTGGTAAAAAAATTTTGAAATACAGGTGATGAATCCGCTAAATATCGTCTTAAGTCATTTCTATTAAACTAATCATACTTTTTATATTTTTATCGTTAAGTTCACATTATTTTACATCTAAAACACGTATTTACAATACATTTGGGTGAATACAAAAAATAGAAAAAAAATTAGGGAAAAAATTTGGTAAAAAATTGTGATAATTTCGCTAAATATCGATTAAAGTTATTTGTATTGAACTAATCATACTTTTTATATTTTTATCGTTAAGTTCACATTATTTTACATCTAAAACACGTCTTTACAATACATTTGGGTAAATACAAAAAATAGAAAAAAAATTAGGGAAAAAATTTGGTAAAAAATTGTGATAATTTCGCTAAATATCGATTAAAGTCATTTGTATTGAACTAATCATACTTTTTATATTTTTATCGTTAAGTTCACATTATTTTACATCTAAAACACGTCTTTACAATACATTTGGGTGAATATAAAAGGTCGTAAAAAAATTTTGAAATACAGGTGATGAATCCGCTAAATATCGTCTTAAGTCATTTCTATTAAACTAATCATACTTTTTATATTTTTAACGTTAAGTTCACATTATTTTACATCTAAAACACGTATTTACAATACATTTGGGTGAATACAAAAAATAGAAAAAAAATTTGGGAAAAAATTTGGTAAAAAATGGTGATAATTCCGCTAAATATCGTTTAAAGTCATTTGTATTGAACTAATCATACTTTTTATATTTTTATCTTTAAGTTCACATTATTTTACATCAATAACACTTCTTTACAATACATTTGGGTGAATATAAAAGGTTGTAAAAAAATTTTGAAATACAGGTGATGAATCCGCTAAATATCGTCTTAAGTCATTTCTATTAAACTAATCATACTTTTTATATTTTTAACGTTAAGTTCACATTATTTTACATCTAAAACACGTATTTACAATACATTTGGGTGAATATAAAAGGTCGTAAAAAAATTTTGAAATACAGGTGATGAATCCGCTAAATATCGTCTTAAGTTATTTCTATTAAACTAATCATACTTTTTATATTTTTAACGTTAAGTTCCCATTATTTTACATCTAAAACACGTATTTACAATACATTTGGGTGAATACAAAAAATAGAAAAAAAATTTGGGAAAAATTTGGGTAAAAAATGGTGATAATTCCGCTAAATATCGTTTAAAGTCATTTGTATTGAACTAATCATACTTTTTATATTTTTATCGTTAAGTTCACATTATTTTACATCAATAACACGTCTTTACAATACATTTGGGTGAATATAAAAGGTCGTAAAAAAATTTTGAAATACAGGTGATGAATCCGCTAAATATCGTCTTAAGTCATTTCTATTAAACTAATCATACTTTTTATATTTTTAACGTTAAGTTCACATTATTTTACATCTAAAACACGTATTTACAATACATTTGGGTGAATACAAAAAATAGAAAAAAAATTTGGGAAAAAATTGGGTAAAAAATGGTGATAATTCCGCTAAATATCGTTTAAAGTCATTTGTATTGAACTAATCATACTTTTTATATTTTTATCGTTAAATTCACATTATTTTACATCTAAAACACGTCTTTACAATACATTTGGGTGAATATAAAAGGTCGTAAAAAAATTTTGAAATACAGGTGATGAATCCGCTAAATATCGTCTTAAGTTATTTCTATTAAACTAATCATACTTTTTATATTTTTAACGTTAAGTTCACCTTATTTTACATCTAAAACACGTATTTACAATACATTTGGGTGAATACAAAAAATAGAAAAAAAATTTGGGAAAAAATTTGGTAAAAAATGGTGATAATTCCGCTAAATATCGTTTAAAGTCATTTGTATTGAACTAATCATACTTTTTATATTTTTATCGTTAAGTTCACATTATTTTACATCAATAACACGTCTTTACAATACATTTGGGTGAATATAAAAGGTCGTAAAAAAATTTTGAAATACAGGTGATGAATCCGCTAAATATCGTCTTAAGTCATTTCTATTAAACTAATCATACTTTTTATATTTTTAACGTTAAGTTCACATTATTTTACATCTAAAACACGTATTTACAATACATTTGGGTGAATACAAAAAATAGAAAAAAAATTTGGGAAAATTTTGGGTAAAAAATGGTGATAATTCCGCTAAATATCGTTTAAAGTCATTTGTATTGAACTAATCATACTTTTTATATTTTTATCGTTAAGTTCACATTATTTTACATCAATAACACGTCTTTACAATACATTTGGGTGAATATAAAAGGTCGTAAAAAAATTTTGAAATACAGGTGATGAATCCGCTAAATATCGTCTTAAGTCATTTCTATTAAACTAATCATACTTTTTATATTTTTAACGTTAAGTTCACATTATTTTACATCTAAAACACGTATTTACAATACATTTGGGTGAATACAAAAAATAGAAAAAAAATTTGGGAAAAAATTGGGTAAAAAATGGTGATAATTCCGCTAAATATCGTTTAAAGTCATTTGTATTGAACTAATCATACTTTTTATATTTTTATCGTTAAGTTCACATAATTTTACATCAATAACACGTCTTTACAATACATTTGGGTGAATATAAAAGGTCGTAAAAAAATTTTGAAATACAGGTGATGAATCCGCTAAATATCATCTTAAGTCATTTCTATTAAACTAATCATACTTTTTATATTTTTAACGTTAAGTTCACATTATTTTACATCTAAAACACGTATTTACAATACATTTGGGTGAATACAAAAAATAGAAAAAAAATTTGGGAAAAATTTGGGTAAAAAATGGTGATAATTCCGCTAAATATCGTTTAAAGTCATTTGTATTGAACTAATCATACTTTTTATATTTTTATCGTTAAGTTCACATTATTTTACATCAATAACACGTCTTTACAATACATTTGGGTGAATATAAAAGGTCGTAAAAAAATTTTGAAATACAGGTGATGAATCCGCTAAATATCGTCTTAAGTCATTTATATTAAACTAATCATACTTTTTATATTTTTAACGTTAAGTTCACAATATTTTACATCTAAAACACGTATTTACAATACATTTGGGTGAATACAAAAAATAGAAAAAAAATTTGGGAAAAATTTGGGTAAAAAATGGTGATAATTCCGCTAAATATCGTTTAAAGTCAATTGTATTGAACTAATCATACTTTTTATATTTTTATCGTTAAGTTCACATTATTTTACATCAATAACACGTCTTTACAATACATTTGGGTGAATATAAAAGGTCGTAAAAAAATTTTGAAATACAGGTGATGAATCCGCTAAATATCGTCTTAAGTCATTTCTATTAAACTAATCATACTTTTTATATTTTTAACGTTAAGTTCACATTATTTTACATCTAAAACACGTATTTACAATACATTTGGGTGAATACAAAAAATAGAAAAAAAATTTGGAAAAAAATTGGGTAAAAAATGGTGATAATTCCGCTAAATATCGTTTAAAGTCATTTGTATTAAACTAATCATACTTTTTATATTTTTATCGTTAAATTCACATTATTTTACATCTAAAACACGTCTTTACAATACATTTGGGTGAATATAAAAGGTCGTAAAAAAATTTTGAAATACAGGTGATGAATCCGCTAAATATCGTCTTAAGTTATTTCTATTAAACTAATCATACTTTTTATATTTTTAACGTTAAGTTCACCTTATTTTACATCTAAAACACGTATTTACAATACATTTGGGTGAATACAAAAAATAGAAAAAAAATTTGGGAAAAATTTGGGTAAAAAATGGTGATAATTCCGCTAAATATCGTTTAAAGTCATTTGTATTGAACTAATCATACTTTTTATATTTTTATCGTTAAGTTCACATTATTTTACATCAATAACACGTCTTTACAATACATTTGGGTGAATATAAAAGGTCGTAAAAAAATTTTGAAATACAGGTGATGAATCCGCTAAATATCGTCTTAAGTCATTTATATTAAACTAATCATACTTTTTATATTTTTAACGTTAAGTTCACAATATTTTACATCTAAAACACGTATTTACAATACATTTGGGTGAATACAAAAAATAGAAAAAAAATTTGGGAAAAATTTGGGTAAAAAATGGTGATAATTCCGCTAAATATCGTTTAAAGTCAATTGTATTGAACTAATCATACTTTTTATATTTTTATCGTTAAGTTCACATTATTTTACATCAATAACACGTCTTTACAATACATTTGGGTGAATATAAAAGGTCGTAAAAAAATTTTGAAATACAGGTGATGAATCCGCTAAATATCGTCTTAAGTCATTTCTATTAAACTAATCATACTTTTTATATTTTTAACGTTAAGTTCACATTATTTTACATCTAAAACACGTATTTACAATACATTTGGGTGAATACAAAAAATAGAAAAAAAATTTGGGAAAAAATTGGGTAAAAAATGGTGATAATTCCGCTAAATATCGTTTAAAGTCATTTGTATTAAACTAATCATACTTTTTATATTTTTATCGTTAAATTCACATTATTTTACATCTAAAACACGTCTTTACAATACATTTGGGTGAATATAAAAGGTCGTAAAAAAATTTTGAAATACAGGTGATGAATCCGCTAAATATCGTCTTAAGTTATTTCTATTAAACTAATCATACTTTTTATATTTTTAACGTTAAGTTCACCTTATTTTACATCTAAAACACGTATTTACAATACATTTGGGTGAATACAAAAAATAGAAAAAAAATTTGGGAAAAAATTTGGTAAAAAATGGTGATAATTCCGCTAAATATCGTTTAAAGTCATTTGTATTGAACTAATCATACTTTTTATATTTTTATCGTTAAGTTCACATTATTTTACATCAATAACACGTCTTTACAATACATTTGGGTGAATATAAAAGGTCGTAAAAAAATTTTGAAATACAGGTGATGAATCCGCTAAATATCGTCTTAAGTCATTTCTATTAAACTAATCATACTTTTTATATTTTTAACGTTAAGTTCACATTATTTTACATCTAAAACACGTATTTACAATACATTTGGGTGAATACAAAAAATAGAAAAAAAATTTGGGAAAATTTTGGGTAAAAAATGGTGATAATTCCGCTAAATATCGTTTAAAGTCATTTGTATTGAACTAATCATACTTTTTATATTTTTATCGTTAAGTTCACATTATTTTACATCAATAACACGTCTTTACAATACATTTGGGTGAATATAAAAGGTCGTAAAAAAATTTTGAAATACAGGTGATGAATCCGCTAAATATCGTCTTAAGTCATTTCTATTAAACTAATCATACTTTTTATATTTTTAACGTTAAGTTCACATTATTTTACATCTAAAACACGTATTTACAATACATTTGGGTGAATACAAAAAATAGAAAAAAAATTTGGGAAAAAATTGGGTAAAAAATGGTGATAATTCCGCTAAATATCGTTTAAAGTCATTTGTATTGAACTAATCATACTTTTTATATTTTTATCGTTAAATTCACATTATTTTACATCTAAAACACGTCTTTACAATACATTTGGGTGAATATAAAAGGTCGTAAAAAAATTTTGAAATACAGGTGATGAATCCGCTAAATATCGTCTTAAGTTATTTCTATTAAACTAATCATACTTTTTATATTTTTAACGTTAAGTTCACCTTATTTTACATCTAAAACACGTATTTACAATACATTTGGGTGAATACAAAAAATAGAAAAAAAATTTGGGAAAAATTTGGGTAAAAAATGGTGATAATTCCGCTAAATATCGTTTAAAGTCATTTGTATTGAACTAATCATACTTTTTATATTTTTATCGTTAAGTTCACATTATTTTACATCAATAACACGTCTTTACAATACATTTGGGTGAATATAAAAGGTCGTAAAAAAATTTTGAAATACAGGTGATGAATCCGCTAAATATCGTCTTAAGTCATTTATATTAAACTAATCATACTTTTTATATTTTTAACGTTAAGTTCACAATATTTTACATCTAAAACACGTATTTACAATACATTTGGGTGAATACAAAAAATAGAAAAAAAATTTGGGAAAAATTTGGGTAAAAAATGGTGATAATTCCGCTAAATATCGTTTAAAGTCAATTGTATTGAACTAATCATACTTTTTATATTTTTATCGTTAAGTTCACATTATTTTACATCAATAACACGTCTTTACAATACATTTGGGTGAATATAAAAGGTCGTAAAAAAATTTTGAAATACAGGTGATGAATCCGCTAAATATCGTCTTAAGTCATTTCTATTAAACTAATCATACTTTTTATATTTTTAACGTTAAGTTCACATTATTTTACATCTAAAACACGTATTTACAATACATTTGGGTGAATACAAAAAATAGAAAAAAAATTTGGGAAAAAATTGGGTAAAAAATGGTGATAATTCCGCTAAATATCGTTTAAAGTCATTTGTATTAAACTAATCATACTTTTTATATTTTTATCGTTAAATTCACATTATTTTACATCTAAAACACGTCTTTACAATACATTTGGGTGAATATAAAAGGTCGTAAAAAAATTTTGAAATACAGGTGATGAATCCGCTAAATATCGTCTTAAGTTATTTCTATTAAACTAATCATACTTTTTATATTTTTAACGTTAAGTTCACCTTATTTTACATCTAAAACACGTATTTACAATACATTTGGGTGAATACAAAAAATAGAAAAAAAATTTGGGAAAAAATTTGGTAAAAAATGGTGATAATTCCGCTAAATATCGTTTAAAGTCATTTGTATTGAACTAATCATACTTTTTATATTTTTATCGTTAAGTTCACATTATTTTACATCAATAACACGTCTTTACAATACATTTGGGTGAATATAAAAGGTCGTAAAAAAATTTTGAAATACAGGTGATGAATCCGCTAAATATCGTCTTAAGTCATTTCTATTAAACTAATCATACTTTTTATATTTTTAACGTTAAGTTCACATTATTTTACATCTAAAACACGTATTTACAATACATTTGGGTGAATACAAAAAATAGAAAAAAAATTTGGGAAAATTTTGGGTAAAAAATGGTGATAATTCCGCTAAATATCGTTTAAAGTCATTTGTATTGAACTAATCATACTTTTTATATTTTTATCGTTAAGTTCACATTATTTTACATCAATAACACGTCTTTACAATACATTTGGGTGAATATAAAAGGTCGTAAAAAAATTTTGAAATACAGGTGATGAATCCGCTAAATATCGTCTTAAGTCATTTCTATTAAACTAATCATACTTTTTATATTTTTAACGTTAAGTTCACATTATTTTACATCTAAAACACGTATTTACAATACATTTGGGTGAATACAAAAAATAGAAAAAAAATTTGGGAAAAAATTGGGTAAAAAATGGTGATAATTCCGCTAAATATCGTTTAAAGTCATTTGTATTGAACTAATCATACTTTTTATATTTTTATCGTTAAATTCACATTATTTTACATCTAAAACACGTCTTTACAATACATTTGGGTGAATATAAAAGGTCGTAAAAAAATTTTGAAATACAGGTGATGAATCCGCTAAATATCGTCTTAAGTTATTTCTATTAAACTAATCATACTTTTTATATTTTTAACGTTAAGTTCACCTTATTTTACATCTAAAACACGTATTTACAATACATTTGGGTGAATACAAAAAATAGAAAAAAAATTTGGGAAAAAATTTGGTAAAAAATGGTGATAATTCCGCTAAATATCGTTTAAAGTCATTTGTATTGAACTAATCATACTTTTTATATTTTTATCGTTAAGTTCACATTATTTTACATCAATAACACGTCTTTACAATACATTTGGGTGAATATAAAAGGTCGTAAAAAAATTTTGAAATACAGGTGATGAATCCGCTAAATATCGTCTTAAGTCATTTCTATTAAACTAATCATACTTTTTATATTTTTAACGTTAAGTTCACATTATTTTACATCTAAAACACGTATTTACAATACATTTGGGTGAATACAAAAAATAGAAAAAAAATTTGGGAAAATTTTGGGTAAAAAATGGTGATAATTCCGCTAAATATCGTTTAAAGTCATTTGTATTGAACTAATCATACTTTTTATATTTTTATCGTTAAGTTCACATTATTTTACATCAATAACACGTCTTTACAATACATTTGGGTGAATATAAAAGGTCGTAAAAAAATTTTGAAATACAGGTGATGAATCCGCTAAATATCGTCTTAAGTCATTTCTATTAAACTAATCATACTTTTTATATTTTTAACGTTAAGTTCACATTATTTTACATCTAAAACACGTATTTACAATACATTTGGGTGAATACAAAAAATAGAAAAAAAATTTGGGAAAAAATTGGGTAAAAAATGGTGATAATTCCGCTAAATATCGTTTAAAGTCATTTGTATTGAACTAATCATACTTTTTATATTTTTATCGTTAAGTTCACATAATTTTACATCAATAACACGTCTTTACAATACATTTGGGTGAATATAAAAGGTCGTAAAAAAATTTTGAAATACAGGTGATGAATCCGCTAAATATCATCTTAAGTCATTTCTATTAAACTAATCATACTTTTTATATTTTTAACGTTAAGTTCACATTATTTTACATCTAAAACACGTATTTACAATACATTTGGGTGAATACAAAAAATAGAAAAAAAATTTGGGAAAAATTTGGGTAAAAAATGGTGATAATTCCGCTAAATATCGTTTAAAGTCATTTGTATTGAACTAATCATACTTTTTATATTTTTATCGTTAAGTTCACATTATTTTACATCAATAACACGTCTTTACAATACATTTGGGTGAATATAAAAGGTCGTAAAAAAATTTTGAAATACAGGTGATGAATCCGCTAAATATCGTCTTAAGTCATTTATATTAAACTAATCATACTTTTTATATTTTTAACGTTAAGTTCACAATATTTTACATCTAAAACACGTATTTACAATACATTTGGGTGAATACAAAAAATAGAAAAAAAATTTGGGAAAAATTTGGGTAAAAAATGGTGATAATTCCGCTAAATATCGTTTAAAGTCAATTGTATTGAACTAATCATACTTTTTATATTTTTATCGTTAAGTTCACATTATTTTACATCAATAACACGTCTTTACAATACATTTGGGTGAATATAAAAGGTCGTAAAAAAATTTTGAAATACAGGTGATGAATCCGCTAAATATCGTCTTAAGTCATTTCTATTAAACTAATCATACTTTTTATATTTTTAACGTTAAGTTCACATTATTTTACATCTAAAACACGTATTTACAATACATTTGGGTGAATACAAAAAATAGAAAAAAAATTTGGGAAAAAATTGGGTAAAAAATGGTGATAATTCCGCTAAATATCGTTTAAAGTCATTTGTATTGAACTAATCATACTTTTTATATTTTTATCGTTAAATTCACATTATTTTACATCTAAAACACGTCTTTACAATACATTTGGGTGAATATAAAAGGTCGTAAAAAAATTTTGAAATACAGGTGATGAATCCGCTAAATATCGTCTTAAGTTATTTCTATTAAACTAATCATACTTTTTATATTTTTAACGTTAAGTTCACCTTATTTTACATCTAAAACACGTATTTACAATACATTTGGGTGAATACAAAAAATAGAAAAAAAATTTGGGAAAAAATTTGGTAAAAAATGGTGATAATTCCGCTAAATATCGTTTAAAGTCATTTGTATTGAACTAATCATACTTTTTATATTTTTATCGTTAAGTTCACATTATTTTACATCAATAACACGTCTTTACAATACATTTGGGTGAATATAAAAGGTCGTAAAAAAATTTTGAAATACAGGTGATGAATCCGCTAAATATCGTCTTAAGTCATTTCTATTAAACTAATCATACTTTTTATATTTTTAACGTTAAGTTCACATTATTTTACATCTAAAACACGTATTTACAATACATTTGGGTGAATACAAAAAATAGAAAAAAAATTTGGGAAAATTTTGGGTAAAAAATGGTGATAATTCCGCTAAATATCGTTTAAAGTCATTTGTATTGAACTAATCATACTTTTTATATTTTTATCGTTAAGTTCACATTATTTTACATCAATAACACGTCTTTACAATACATTTGGGTGAATATAAAAGGTCGTAAAAAAATTTTGAAATACAGGTGATGAATCCGCTAAATATCGTCTTAAGTCATTTCTATTAAACTAATCATACTTTTTATATTTTTAACGTTAAGTTCACATTATTTTACATCTAAAACACGTATTTACAATATATTTGGGTGAATACAAAAAATAGAAAAAAAATTTGGGAAAAAATTGGGTAAAAAATGGTGATAATTCCGCTAAATATCGTTTAAAGTCATTTGTATTGAACTAATCATACTTTTTATATTTTTATCGTTAAGTTCACATAATTTTACATCAATAACACGTCTTTACAATACATTTGGGTGAATATAAAAGGTCGTAAAAAAATTTTGAAATACAGGTGATGAATCCGCTAAATATCATCTTAAGTCATTTCTATTAAACTAATCATACTTTTTATATTTTTAACGTTAAGTTCACATTATTTTACATCTAAAACACGTATTTACAATACATTTGGGTGAATACAAAAAATAGAAAAAAAATTTGGGAAAAATTTGGGTAAAAAATGGTGATAATTCCGCTAAATATCGTTTAAAGTCATTTGTATTGAACTAATCATACTTTTTATATTTTTATCGTTAAGTTCACATTATTTTACATCAATAACACGTCTTTACAATACATTTGGGTGAATATAAAAGGTCGTAAAAAAATTTTGAAATACAGGTGATGAATCCGCTAAATATCGTCTTAAGTCATTTATATTAAACTAATCATACTTTTTATATTTTTAACGTTAAGTTCACAATATTTTACATCTAAAACACGTATTTACAATACATTTGGGTGAATACAAAAAATAGAAAAAAAATTTGGGAAAAATTTGGGTAAAAAATGGTGATAATTCCGCTAAATATCGTTTAAAGTCAATTGTATTGAACTAATCATACTTTTTATATTTTTATCGTTAAGTTCACATTATTTTACATCAATAACACGTCTTTACAATACATTTGGGTGAATATAAAAGGTCGTAAAAAAATTTTGAAATACAGGTGATGAATCCGCTAAATATCGTCTTAAGTCATTTCTATTAAACTAATCATACTTTTTATATTTTTAACGTTAAGTTCACATTATTTTACATCTAAAACACGTATTTACAATACATTTGGGTGAATACAAAAAATAGAAAAAAAATTTGGGAAAAAATTGGGTAAAAAATGGTGATAATTCCGCTAAATATCGTTTAAAGTCATTTGTATTGAACTAATCATACTTTTTATATTTTTATCGTTAAATTCACATTATTTTACATCTAAAACACGTCTTTACAATACATTTGGGTGAATATAAAAGGTCGTAAAAAAATTTTGAAATACAGGTGATGAATCCGCTAAATATCGTCTTAAGTTATTTCTATTAAACTAATCATACTTTTTATATTTTTAACGTTAAGTTCACCTTATTTTACTTCTAAAACACGTATTTACAATACATTTGGGTGAATACAAAAAATAGAAAAAAAATTTGGGAAAAAATTTGGTAAAAAATGGTGATAATTCCGCTAAATATCGTTTAAAGTCATTTGTATTGAACTAATCATACTTTTTATATTTTTATCGTTAAGTTCACATTATTTTACATCAATAACACGTCTTTACAATACATTTGGGTGAATATAAAAGGTCGTAAAAAAATTTTGAAATACAGGTGATGAATCCGCTAAATATCGTCTTAAGTCATTTCTATTAAACTAATCATACTTTTTATATTTTTAACGTTAAGTTCACATTATTTTACATCTAAAACACGTATTTACAATACATTTGGGTGAATACAAAAAATAGAAAAAAAATTTGGGAAAATTTTGGGTAAAAAATGGTGATAATTCCGCTAAATATCGTTTAAAGTCATTTGTATTGAACTAATCATACTTTTTATATTTTTATCGTTAAGTTCACATTATTTTACATCAATAACACGTCTTTACAATACATTTGGGTGAATATAAAAGGTCGTAAAAAAATTTTGAAATACAGGTGATGAATCCGCTAAATATCGTCTTAAGTCATTTCTATTAAACTAATCATACTTTTTATATTTTTAACGTTAAGTTCACATTATTTTACATCTAAAACACGTATTTACAATACATTTGGGTGAATACAAAAAATAGAAAAAAAATTTGGGAAAAAATTGGGTAAAAAATGGTGATAATTCCGCTAAATATCGTTTAAAGTCATTTGTATTGAACTAATCATACTTTTTATATTTTTATCGTTAAATTCACATTATTTTACATCTAAAACACGTCTTTACAATACATTTGGGTGAATATAAAAGGTCGTAAAAAAATTTTGAAATACAGGTGATGAATCCGCTAAATATCGTCTTAAGTTATTTCTATTAAACTAATCATACTTTTTATATTTTTAACGTTAAGTTCACCTTATTTTACATCTAAAACACGTATTTACAATACATTTGGGTGAATACAAAAAATAGAAAAAAAATTTGGGAAAAAATTTGGTAAAAAATGGTGATAATTCCGCTAAATATCGTTTAAAGTCATTTGTATTGAACTAATCATACTTTTTATATTTTTATCGTTAAGTTCACATTATTTTACATCAATAACACGTCTTTACAATACATTTGGGTGAATATAAAAGGTCGTAAAAAAATTTTGAAATACAGGTGATGAATCCGCTAAATATCGTCTTAAGTCATTTCTATTAAACTAATCATACTTTTTATATTTTTAACGTTAAGTTCACATTATTTTACATCTAAAACACGTATTTACAATACATTTGGGTGATTACAAAAAATAGAAAAAAAATTTGGGAAAATTTTGGGTAAAAAATGGTGATAATTCCGCTAAATATCGTTTAAAGTCATTTGTATTGAACTAATCATACTTTTTATATTTTTATCGTTAAGTTCACATTATTTTACATCAATAACACGTCTTTACAATACATTTGGGTGAATATAAAAGGTCGTAAAAAAATTTTGAAATACAGGTGATGAATCCGCTAAATATCGTCTTAAGTCATTTCTATTAAACTAATCATACTTTTTATATTTTTAACGTTAAGTTCACATTATTTTACATCTAAAACACGTATTTACAATACATTTGGGTGAATACAAAAAATAGAAAAAAAATTTGGGAAAAAATTGGGTAAAAAATGGTGATAATTCCGCTAAATATCGTTTAAAGTCATTTGTATTGAACTAATCATACTTTTTATATTTTTATCGTTAAGTTCACATAATTTTACATCAATAACACGTCTTTACAATACATTTGGGTGAATATAAAAGGTCGTAAAAAAATTTTGAAATACAGGTGATGAATCCGCTAAATATCATCTTAAGTCATTTCTATTAAACTAATCATATTTTTTATATTTTTAACGTTAAGTTCACATTATTTTACATCTAAAACACGTATTTACAATACATTTGGGTGAATACAAAAAATAGAAAAAAAATTTGGGAAAAATTTGGGTAAAAAATGGTGATAATTCCGCTAAATATCGTTTAAAGTCATTTGTATTGAACTAATCATACTTTTTATATTTTTATCGTTAAGTTCACATTATTTTACATCAATAACACGTCTTTACAATACATTTGGGTGAATATAAAAGGTCGTAAAAAAATTTTGAAATACAGGTGATGAATCCGCTAAATATCGTCTTAAGTCATTTATATTAAACTAATCATACTTTTTATATTTTTAACGTTAAGTTCACAATATTTTACATCTAAAACACGTATTTACAATACATTTGGGTGAATACAAAAAATAGAAAAAAAATTTGGGAAAAATTTGGGTAAAAAATGGTGATAATTCCGCTAAATATCGTTTAAAGTCAATTGTATTGAACTAATCATACTTTTTATATTTTTATCGTTAAGTTCACATTATTTTACATCAATAACACGTCTTTACAATACATTTGGGTGAATATAAAAGGTCGTAAAAAAATTTTGAAATACAGGTGATGAATCCGCTAAATATCGTCTTAAGTCATTTCTATTAAACTAATCATACTTTTTATATTTTTAACGTTAAGTTCACATTATTTTACATCTAAAACACGTATTTACAATACATTTGGGTAAATACAAAAAATAGAAAAAAAATTAGGGAAAAAATTTGGTAAAAAATGGTGATAATTTCGCTAAATATCGATTAAAGTCATTTGTATTGAACTAATCATACTTTTTATATTTTTATCGTTAAGTTCACATTATTTTACATCTAAAACACGTCTTTACAATACATTTGGGTGAATATAAAAGGTCGTAAAAAAATTTTGAAATACAGGTGATGAATCCGCTAAATATCGTCTTAAGTCATTTCTATTAAACTAATCATACTTTTTATAGTTTTAACGTTAAGTTCACATTATTTTACATCTAAAACACGTATTTACAATACATTTTGGTGAATACAAAAAATAGAAAAAAAATTTGGGAAAAAATTGGGTAAAAAATGGTGATAATTCCGCTAAATATCGTTTAAAGTCATTTGTATTGAACTAATCATACTTTTTATATTTTTATCGTTAAGTTCACATTATTTTACATCAATAACACGTCTTTACAATACATTTGGGTGAATATAAAAGGTCGTAAAAAAATTTTGAAATACAGGTGATGATTCCGCTAAATATCGTCTTAAGTCATTTCTATTAAACTAATCATACTTTTTATATTTTTAACGTTAAGTTCACATTATTTTACATCTAAAACACGTATTTACAATACATTTGGGTGAATACAAAAAATAGAAAAAAAATTTGGGAAAAAATTGGGTAAAAAATGGTGATAATTTCGCTAAATATCGATTAAAGTCATTTGTATTGAACTAATCATACTTTTTATATTTTTATCGTTAAGTTCACATTATTTTACATCTAAAACACGTCTTTACAATACATTTGGGTGAATATAAAAGGTCGTAAAAAAATTTTGAAATACAGGTGATGAATCCGCTAAATATCGTCTTAAGTCATTTCTATTAAACTAATCATACTTTTTATAGTTTTAACGTTAAGTTCACATTATTTTACATCTAAAACACGTATTTACAATACATTTGGGTGAATACAAAAAATAGAAAAAAAATTTGGGAAAAAATTGGGTAAAAAATGGTGATAATTCCGCTAAATATCGTTTAAAGTCATTTGTATTGAACTAATCATACTTTTTATATTTTTATCGTTAAGTTCACATTATTTTACATCAATAACACGTCTTTACAATACATTTGGGTGAATATAAAAGGTCGTAAAAAAATTTTGAAATACAGGTGATGAATCCGCTAAATATCGTCTTAAGTCATTTCTATTAAACTAATCATACTTTTTATATTTTTAACGTTAAGTTCACATTATTTTACATCTAAAACACGTATTTACAATACATTTGGGTGAATACAAAAAATAGAAAAAAAATTTGGGAAAATTTTGGGTAAAAAATGGTGATAATTCCGCTAAATATCGTTTAAAGTCATTTGTATTGAACTAATCATACTTTTTATATTTTTATCGTTAAGTTCACATTATTTTACATCAATAACACGTCTTTACAATACATTTGGGTGAATATAAAAGGTCGTAAAAAAATTTTGAAATACAGGTGATGAATCCGCTAAATATCGTCTTAAGTCATTTCTATTAAACTAATCATACTTTTTATATTTTTAACGTTAAGTTCACATTATTTTACATCTAAAACACGTATTTACAATACATTTGGGTGAATACAAAAAATAGAAAAAAAATTTGGGAAAAAATTGGGTAAAAAATGGTGATAATTCCGCTAAATATCGTTTAAAGTCAATTGTATTGAACTAATCATACTTTTTATATTTTTATCGTTAAGTTCACATAATTTTACATCAATAACACGTCTTTACAATACATTTGGGTGAATATAAAAGGTCGTAAAAAAATTTTGAAATACAGGTGATGAATCCGCTAAATATCATCTTAAGTCATTTCTATTAAACTAATCATATTTTTTATATTTTTAACGTTAAGTTCACATTATTTTACATCTAAAACACGTATTTACAATACATTTGGGTGAATACAAAAAATAGAAAAAAAATTTGGGAAAAATTTGGGTAAAAAATGGTGATAATTCCGCTAAATATCGTTTAAAGTCATTTGTATTGAACTAATCATACTTTTTATATTTTTATCGTTAAGTTCACATTATTTTACATCAATAACACGTCTTTACAATACATTTGGGTGAATATAAAAGGTCGTAAAAAAATTTTGAAATACAGGTGATGAATCCGCTAAATATCGTCTTAAGTCATTTCTATTAAACTAATCATACTTTTTATATTTTTAACGTTAAGTTCACATTATTTTACATCTAAAACACGTATTTACAATACATTTGGGTGAATACAAAAAATAGAAAAAAAATTTGGGAAAAAATTGGGTAAAAAATGGTGATAATTCCGCTAAATATCGTTTAAAGTCATTTGTATTGAACTAATCATACTTTTTATATTTTTATCGTTAAGTTCACATAATTTTACATCAATAACACGTCTTTACAATACATTTGGGTGAATATAAAAGGTCGTAAAAAAATTTTGAAATACAGGTGATGAATCCGCTAAATATCATCTTAAGTCATTTCTATTAAACTAATCATACTTTTTATATTTTTAACGTTAAGTTCACATTATTTTACATCTAAAACACGTATTTACAATACATTTGGGTGAATACAAAAAATAGAAAAAAAATTTGGGAAAAATTTGGGTAAAAAATGGTGATAATTCCGCTAAATATCGTTTAAAGTCATTTGTATTGAACTAATCATACTTTTTATATTTTTATCGTTAAGTTCACATTATTTTACATCAATAACACGTCTTTACAATACATTTGGGTGAATATAAAAGGTCGTAAAAAAATTTTGAAATACAGGTGATGAATCCGCTAAATATCGTCTTAAGTCATTTATATTAAACTAATCATACTTTTTATATTTTTAACGTTAAGTTCACAATATTTTACATCTAAAACACGTATTTACAATACATTTGGGTGAATACAAAAAATAGAAAAAAAATTTGGGAAAAATTTGGGTAAAAAATGGTGATAATTCCGCTAAATATCGTTTAAAGTCAATTGTATTGAACTAATCATACTTTTTATATTTTTATCGTTAAGTTCACATTATTTTACATCAATAACACGTCTTTACAATACATTTGGGTGAATATAAAAGGTCGTAAAAAAATTTTGAAATACAGGTGATGAATCCGCTAAATATCGTCTTAAGTCATTTCTATTAAACTAATCATACTTTTTATATTTTTAACGTTAAGTTCACATTATTTTACATCTAAAACACGTATTTACAATACATTTGGGTGAATACAAAAAATAGAAAAAAAATTTGGGAAAAAATTGGGTAAAAAATGGTGATAATTCCGCTAAATATCGTTTAAAGTCATTTGTATTGAACTAATCATACTTTTTATATTTTTATCGTTAAATTCACATTATTTTACATCTAAAACACGTCTTTACAATACATTTGGGTGAATATAAAAGGTCGTAAAAAAATTTTGAAATACAGGTGATGAATCCGCTAAATATCGTCTTAAGTTATTTCTATTAAACTAATCATACTTTTTATATTTTTAACGTTAAGTTCACCTTATTTTACTTCTAAAACACGTATTTACAATACATTTGGGTGAATACAAAAAATAGAAAAAAAATTTGGGAAAAAATTTGGTAAAAAATGGTGATAATTCCGCTAAATATCGTTTAAAGTCATTTGTATTGAACTAATCATACTTTTTATATTTTTATCGTTAAGTTCACATTATTTTACATCAATAACACGTCTTTACAATACATTTGGGTGAATATAAAAGGTCGTAAAAAAATTTTGAAATACAGGTGATGAATCCGCTAAATATCGTCTTAAGTCATTTCTATTAAACTAATCATACTTTTTATATTTTTAACGTTAAGTTCACATTATTTTACATCTAAAACACGTATTTACAATACATTTGGGTGAATACAAAAAATAGAAAAAAAATTTGGGAAAATTTTGGGTAAAAAATGGTGATAATTCCGCTAAATATCGTTTAAAGTCATTTGTATTGAACTAATCATACTTTTTATATTTTTATCGTTAAGTTCACATTATTTTACATCAATAACACGTCTTTACAATACATTTGGGTGAATATAAAAGGTCGTAAAAAAATTTTGAAATACAGGTGATGAATCCGCTAAATATCGTCTTAAGTCATTTCTATTAAACTAATCATACTTTTTATATTTTTAACGTTAAGTTCACATTATTTTACATCTAAAACACGTATTTACAATACATTTGGGTGAATACAAAAAATAGAAAAAAAATTTGGGAAAAAATTGGGTAAAAAATGGTGATAATTCCGCTAAATATCGTTTAAAGTCATTTGTATTGAACTAATCATACTTTTTATATTTTTATCGTTAAATTCACATTATTTTACATCTAAAACACGTCTTTACAATACATTTGGGTGAATATAAAAGGTCGTAAAAAAATTTTGAAATACAGGTGATGAATCCGCTAAATATCGTCTTAAGTTATTTCTATTAAACTAATCATACTTTTTATATTTTTAACGTTAAGTTCACCTTATTTTACATCTAAAACACGTATTTACAATACATTTGGGTGAATACAAAAAATAGAAAAAAAATTTGGTAAAAAATGGTGATAATTCCGCTAAATATCGTTTAAAGTCATTTGTATTGAACTAATCATACTTTTTATATTTTTATCGTTAAGTTCACATTATTTTACATCAATAACACGTCTTTACAATACATTTGGGTGAATATAAAAGGTCGTAAAAAAATTTTGAAATACAGGTGATGAATCCGCTAAATATCGTCTTAAGTCATTTCTATTAAACTAATCATACTTTTTATATTTTTAACGTTAAGTTCACATTATTTTACATCTAAAACACGTATTTACAATACATTTGGGTGAATACAAAAAATAGAAAAAAAATTTGGGAAAAAATTGGGTAAAAAATGGTGATAATTCCGCTAAATATCGTTTAAAGTCATTTGTATTGAACTAATCATACTTTTTATATTTTTATCGTTAAATTCACATTATTTTACATCTAAAACACGTCTTTACAATACATTTGGGTGAATATAAAAGGTCGTAAAAAAATTTTGAAATACAGGTGATGAATCCGCTAAATATCGTCTTAAGTTATTTCTATTAAACTAATCATACTTTTTATATTTTTAACGTTAAGTTCACCTTATTTTACATCTAAAACACGTATTTACAATACATTTGGGTGAATACAAAAAATAGAAAAAAAATTTGGGAAAAAATTTGGTAAAAAATGGTGATAATTCCGCTAAATATCGTTTAAAGTCATTTGTATTGAACTAATCATACTTTTTATATTTTTATCGTTAAGTTCACATTATTTTACATCAATAACACGTCTTTACAATACATTTGGGTGAATATAAAAGGTCGTAAAAAAATTTTGAAATACAGGTGATGAATCCGCTAAATATCGTCTTAAGTCATTTCTATTAAACTAATCATACTTTTTATATTTTTAACGTTAAGTTCACATTATTTTACATCTAAAACACGTATTTACAATACATTTGGGTGAATACAAAAAATAGAAAAAAAATTTGGGAAAATTTTGGGTAAAAAATGGTGATAATTCCGCTAAATATCGTTTAAAGTCATTTGTATTGAACTAATCATACTTTTTATATTTTTATCGTTAAGTTCACATTATTTTACATCAATAACACGTCTTTACAATACATTTGGGTGAATATAAAAGGTCGTAAAAAAATTTTGAAATACAGGTGATGAATCCGCTAAATATCGTCTTAAGTCATTTCTATTAAACTAATCATACTTTTTATATTTTTAACGTTAAGTTCACATTATTTTACATCTAAAACACGTATTTACAATACATTTGGGTGAATACAAAAAATAGAAAAAAAATTTGGGAAAAAATTGGGTAAAAAATGGTGATAATTCCGCTAAATATCGTTTAAAGTCATTTGTATTGAACTAATCATACTTTTTATATTTTTATCGTTAAGTTCACATAATTTTACATCAATAACACGTCTTTACAATACATTTGGGTGAATATAAAAGGTCGTAAAAAAATTTTGAAATACAGGTGATGAATCCGCTAAATATCATCTTAAGTCATTTCTATTAAACTAATCATACTTTTTATATTTTTAACGTTAAGTTCACATTATTTTACATCTAAAACACGTATTTACAATACATTTGGGTGAATACAAAAAATAGAAAAAAAATTTGGGAAAAATTTGGGTAAAAAATGGTGATAATTCCGCTAAATATCGTTTAAAGTCATTTGTATTGAACTAATCATACTTTTTATATTTTTATCGTTAAGTTCACATTATTTTACATCAATAACACGTCTTTACAATACATTTGGGTGAATATAAAAGGTCGTAAAAAAATTTTGAAATACAGGTGATGAATCCGCTAAATATCGTCTTAAGTCATTTATATTAAACTAATCATACTTTTTATATTTTTAACGTTAAGTTCACAATATTTTACATCTAAAACACGTATTTACAATACATTTGGGTGAATACAAAAAATAGAAAAAAAATTTGGGAAAAATTTGGGTAAAAAATGGTGATAATTCCGCTAAATATCGTTTAAAGTCAATTGTATTGAACTAATCATACTTTTTATATTTTTATCGTTAAGTTCACATTATTTTACATCAATAACACGTCTTTACAATACATTTGGGTGAATATAAAAGGTCGTAAAAAAATTTTGAAATACAGGTGATGAATCCGCTAAATATCGTCTTAAGTCATTTCTATTAAACTAATCATACTTTTTATATTTTTAACGTTAAGTTCACATTATTTTACATCTAAAACACGTATTTACAATACATTTGGGTGAATACAAAAAATAGAAAAAAAATTTGGGAAAAAATTGGGTAAAAAATGGTGATAATTCCGCTAAATATCGTTTAAAGTCATTTGTATTGAACTAATCATACTTTTTATATTTTTATCGTTAAATTCACATTATTTTACATCTAAAACACGTCTTTACAATACATTTGGGTGAATATAAAAGGTCGTAAAAAAATTTTGAAATACAGGTGATGAATCCGCTAAATATCGTCTTAAGTTATTTCTATTAAACTAATCATACTTTTTATATTTTTAACGTTAAGTTCACCTTATTTTACATCTAAAACACGTATTTACAATACATTTGGGTGAATACAAAAAATAGAAAAAAAATTTGGGAAAAAATTTGGTAAAAAATGGTGATAATTCCGCTAAATATCGTTTAAAGTCATTTGTATTGAACTAATCATACTTTTTATATTTTTATCGTTAAGTTCACATTATTTTACATCAATAACACGTCTTTACAATACATTTGGGTGAATATAAAAGGTCGTAAAAAAATTTTGAAATACAGGTGATGAATCCGCTAAATATCGTCTTAAGTCATTTCTATTAAACTAATCATACTTTTTATATTTTTAACGTTAAGTTCACATTATTTTACATCTAAAACACGTATTTACAATACATTTGGGTGAATACAAAAAATAGAAAAAAAATTTGGGAAAATTTTGGGTAAAAAATGGTGATAATTCCGCTAAATATCGTTTAAAGTCATTTGTATTGAACTAATCATACTTTTTATATTTTTATCGTTAAGTTCACATTATTTTACATCAATAACACGTCTTTACAATACATTTGGGTGAATATAAAAGGTCGTAAAAAAATTTTGAAATACAGGTGATGAATCCGCTAAATATCGTCTTAAGTCATTTCTATTAAACTAATCATACTTTTTATATTTTTAACGTTAAGTTCACATTATTTTACATCTAAAACACGTATTTACAATACATTTGGGTGAATACAAAAAATAGAAAAAAAATTTGGGAAAAAATTGGGTAAAAAATGGTGATAATTCCGCTAAATATCGTTTAAAGTCATTTGTATTGAACTAATCATACTTTTTATATTTTTATCGTTAAGTTCACATAATTTTACATCAATAACACGTCTTTACAATACATTTGGGTGAATATAAAAGGTCGTAAAAAAATTTTGAAATACAGGTGATGAATCCGCTAAATATCATCTTAAGTCATTTCTATTAAACTAATCATACTTTTTATATTTTTAACGTTAAGTTCACAATATTTTACATCTAAAACACGTATTTACAATACATTTGGGTGAATACAAAAAATAGAAAAAAAATTTGGGAAAAATTTGGGTAAAAAATGGTGATAATTCCGCTAAATATCGTTTAAAGTCAATTGTATTGAACTAATCATACTTTTTATATTTTTATCGTTAAGTTCACATTATTTTACATCAATAACACGTCTTTACAATACATTTGGGTGAATATAAAAGGTCGTAAAAAAATTTTGAAATACAGGTGATGAATCCGCTAAATATCGTCTTAAGTCATTTCTATTAAACTAATCATACTTTTTATATTTTTAACGTTAAGTTCACATTATTTTACATCTAAAACACGTATTTACAATACATTTGGGTGAATACAAAAAATAGAAAAAAAATTTGGGAAAATTTTGGGTAAAAAATGGTGATAATTCCGCTAAATATCGTTTAAAGTCATTTGTATTGAACTAATCATACTTTTTATATTTTTATCGTTAAGTTCACATTATTTTACATCAATAACACGTCTTTACAATACATTTGGGTGAATATAAAAGGTCGTAAAAAAATTTTGAAATACAGGTGATGAATCCGCTAAATATCGTCTTAAGTCATTTCTATTAAACTAATCATACTTTTTATATTTTTAACGTTAAGTTCACATTATTTTACATCTAAAACACGTATTTACAATACATTTGGGTGAATACAAAAAATAGAAAAAAAATTTGGGAAAAAATTGGGTAAAAAATGGTGATAATTCCGCTAAATATCGTTTAAAGTCATTTGTATTGAACTAATCATACTTTTTATATTTTTATCGTTAAGTTCACATAATTTTACATCAATAACACGTCTTTACAATACATTTGGGTGAATATAAAAGGTCGTAAAAAAATTTTGAAATACAGGTGATGAATCCGCTAAATATCATCTTAAGTCATTTCTATTAAACTAATCATACTTTTTATATTTTTAACGTTAAGTTCACATTATTTTACATCTAAAACACGTATTTACAATACATTTGGGTGAATACAAAAAATAGAAAAAAAATTTGGGAAAAATTTGGGTAAAAAATGGTGATAATTCCGCTAAATATCGTTTAAAGTCATTTGTATTGAACTAATCATACTTTTTATATTTTTATCGTTAAGTTCACATTATTTTACATCAATAACACGTCTTTACAATACATTTGGGTGAATATAAAAGGTCGTAAAAAAATTTTGAAATACAGGTGATGAATCCGCTAAATATCGTCTTAAGTCATTTATATTAAACTAATCATACTTTTTATATTTTTAACGTTAAGTTCACAATATTTTACATCTAAAACACGTATTTACAATACATTTGGGTGAATACAAAAAATAGAAAAAAAATTTGGGAAAAATTTGGGTAAAAAATGGTGATAATTCCGCTAAATATCGTTTAAAGTCAATTGTATTGAACTAATCATACTTTTTATATTTTTATCGTTAAGTTCACATTATTTTACATCAATAACACGTCTTTACAATACATTTGGGTGAATATAAAAGGTCGTAAAAAAATTTTGAAATACAGGTGATGAATCCGCTAAATATCGTCTTAAGTCATTTCTATTAAACTAATCATACTTTTTATATTTTTAACGTTAAGTTCACATTATTTTACATCTAAAACACGTATTTACAATACATTTGGGTGAATACAAAAAATAGAAAAAAAATTTGGGAAAAAATTGGGTAAAAAATGGTGATAATTCCGCTAAATATCGTTTAAAGTCATTTGTATTGAACTAATCATACTTTTTATATTTTTATCGTTAAATTCACATTATTTTACATCTAAAACACGTCTTTACAATACATTTGGGTGAATATAAAAGGTCGTAAAAAAATTTTGAAATACAGGTGATGAATCCGCTAAATATCGTCTTAAGTTATTTCTATTAAACTAATCATACTTTTTATATTTTTAACGTTAAGTTCACCTTATTTTACATCTAAAACACGTATTTACAATACATTTGGGTGAATACAAAAAATAGAAAAAAAATTTGGGAAAAAATTTGGTAAAAAATGGTGATAATTCCGCTAAATATCGTTTAAAGTCATTTGTATTGAACTAATCATACTTTTTATATTTTTATCGTTAAGTTCACATTATTTTACATCAATAACACGTCTTTACAATACATTTGGGTGAATATAAAAGGTCGTAAAAAAATTTTGAAATACAGGTGATGAATCCGCTAAATATCGTCTTAAGTCATTTCTATTAAACTAATCATACTTTTTATATTTTTAACGTTAAGTTCACATTATTTTACATCTAAAACACGTATTTACAATACATTTGGGTGAATACAAAAAATAGAAAAAAAATTTGGGAAAATTTTGGGTAAAAAATGGTGATAATTCCGCTAAATATCGTTTAAAGTCATTTGTATTGAACTAATCATACTTTTTATATTTTTATCGTTAAGTTCACATTATTTTACATCAATAACACGTCTTTACAATACATTTGGGTGAATATAAAAGGTCGTAAAAAAATTTTGAAATACAGGTGATGAATCCGCTAAATATCGTCTTAAGTCATTTCTATTAAACTAATCATACTTTTTATATTTTTAACGTTAAGTTCACATTATTTTACATCTAAAACACGTATTTACAATACATTTGGGTGAATACAAAAAATAGAAAAAAAATTTGGGAAAAAATTGGGTAAAAAATGGTGATAATTCCGCTAAATATCGTTTAAAGTCATTTGTATTGAACTAATCATACTTTTTATATTTTTATCGTTAAGTTCACATAATTTTACATCAATAACACGTCTTTACAATACATTTGGGTGAATATAAAAGGTCGTAAAAAAATTTTGAAATACAGGTGATGAATCCGCTAAATATCATCTTAAGTCATTTCTATTAAACTAATCATACTTTTTATATTTTTAACGTTAAGTTCACATTATTTTACATCTAAAACACGTATTTACAATACATTTGGGTGAATACAAAAAATAGAAAAAAAATTTGGGAAAAATTTGGGTAAAAAATGGTGATAATTCCGCTAAATATCGTTTAAAGTCATTTGTATTGAACTAATCATACTTTTTATATTTTTATCGTTAAGTTCACATTATTTTACATCAATAACACGTCTTTACAATACATTTGGGTGAATATAAAAGGTCGTAAAAAAATTTTGAAATACAGGTGATGAATCCGCTAAATATCGTCTTAAGTCATTTATATTAAACTAATCATACTTTTTATATTTTTAACGTTAAGTTCACAATATTTTACATCTAAAACACGTATTTACAATACATTTGGGTGAATACAAAAAATAGAAAAAAAATTTGGGAAAAATTTGGGTAAAAAATGGTGATAATTCCGCTAAATATCGTTTAAAGTCAATTGTATTGAACTAATCATACTTTTTATATTTTTATCGTTAAGTTCACATTATTTTACATCAATAACACGTCTTTACAATACATTTGGGTGAATATAAAAGGTCGTAAAAAAATTTTGAAATACAGGTGATGAATCCGCTAAATATCGTCTTAAGTCATTTCTATTAAACTAATCATACTTTTTATATTTTTAACGTTAAGTTCACATTATTTTACATCTAAAACACGTATTTACAATACATTTGGGTGAATACAAAAAATAGAAAAAAAATTTGGGAAAAAATTGGGTAAAAAATGGTGATAATTCCGCTAAATATCGTTTAAAGTCATTTGTATTGAACTAATCATACTTTTTATATTTTTATCGTTAAATTCACATTATTTTACATCTAAAACACGTCTTTACAATACATTTGGGTGAATATAAAAGGTCGTAAAAAAATTTTGAAATACAGGTGATGAATCCGCTAAATATCGTCTTAAGTTATTTCTATTAAACTAATCATACTTTTTATATTTTTAACGTTAAGTTCACCTTATTTTACTTCTAAAACACGTATTTACAATACATTTGGGTGAATACAAAAAATAGAAAAAAAATTTGGGAAAAAATTTGGTAAAAAATGGTGATAATTCCGCTAAATATCGTTTAAAGTCATTTGTATTGAACTAATCATACTTTTTATATTTTTATCGTTAAGTTCACATTATTTTACATCAATAACACGTCTTTACAATACATTTGGGTGAATATAAAAGGTCGTAAAAAAATTTTGAAATACAGGTGATGAATCCGCTAAATATCGTCTTAAGTCATTTCTATTAAACTAATCATACTTTTTATATTTTTAACGTTAAGTTCACATTATTTTACATCTAAAACACGTATTTACAATACATTTGGGTGAATACAAAAAATAGAAAAAAAATTTGGGAAAATTTTGGGTAAAAAATGGTGATAATTCCGCTAAATATCGTTTAAAGTCATTTGTATTGAACTAATCATACTTTTTATATTTTTATCGTTAAGTTCACATTATTTTACATCAATAACACGTCTTTACAATACATTTGGGTGAATATAAAAGGTCGTAAAAAAATTTTGAAATACAGGTGATGAATCCGCTAAATATCGTCTTAAGTCATTTCTATTAAACTAATCATACTTTTTATATTTTTAACGTTAAGTTCACATTATTTTACATCTAAAACACGTATTTACAATACATTTGGGTGAATACAAAAAATAGAAAAAAAATTTGGGAAAAAATTGGGTAAAAAATGGTGATAATTCCGCTAAATATCGTTTAAAGTCATTTGTATTGAACTAATCATACTTTTTATATTTTTATCGTTAAATTCACATTATTTTACATCTAAAACACGTCTTTACAATACATTTGGGTGAATATAAAAGGTCGTAAAAAAATTTTGAAATACAGGTGATGAATCCGCTAAATATCGTCTTAAGTTATTTCTATTAAACTAATCATACTTTTTATATTTTTAACGTTAAGTTCACCTTATTTTACATCTAAAACACGTATTTACAATACATTTGGGTGAATACAAAAAATAGAAAAAAAATTTGGGAAAAAATTTGGTAAAAAATGGTGATAATTCCGCTAAATATCGTTTAAAGTCATTTGTATTGAACTAATCATACTTTTTATATTTTTATCGTTAAGTTCACATTATTTTACATCAATAACACGTCTTTACAATACATTTGGGTGAATATAAAAGGTCGTAAAAAAATTTTGAAATACAGGTGATGAATCCGCTAAATATCGTCTTAAGTCATTTCTATTAAACTAATCATACTTTTTATATTTTTAACGTTAAGTTCACATTATTTTACATCTAAAACACGTATTTACAATACATTTGGGTGAATACAAAAAATAGAAAAAAAATTTGGGAAAATTTTGGGTAAAAAATGGTGATAATTCCGCTAAATATCGTTTAAAGTCATTTGTATTGAACTAATCATACTTTTTATATTTTTATCGTTAAGTTCACATTATTTTACATCAATAACACGTCTTTACAATACATTTGGGTGAATATAAAAGGTCGTAAAAAAATTTTGAAATACAGGTGATGAATCCGCTAAATATCGTCTTAAGTCATTTCTATTAAACTAATCATACTTTTTATATTTTTAACGTTAAGTTCACATTATTTTACATCTAAAACACGTATTTACAATACATTTGGGTGAATACAAAAAATAGAAAAAAAATTTGGGAAAAAATTGGGTAAAAAATGGTGATAATTCCGCTAAATATCGTTTAAAGTCATTTGTATTGAACTAATCATACTTTTTATATTTTTATCGTTAAGTTCACATAATTTTACATCAATAACACGTCTTTACAATACATTTGGGTGAATATAAAAGGTCGTAAAAAAATTTTGAAATACAGGTGATGAATCCGCTAAATATCATCTTAAGTCATTTCTATTAAACTAATCATATTTTTTATATTTTTAACGTTAAGTTCACATTATTTTACATCTAAAACACGTATTTACAATACATTTGGGTGAATACAAAAAATAGAAAAAAAATTTGGGAAAAATTTGGGTAAAAAATGGTGATAATTCCGCTAAATATCGTTTAAAGTCATTTGTATTGAACTAATCATACTTTTTATATTTTTATCGTTAAGTTCACATTATTTTACATCAATAACACGTCTTTACAATACATTTGGGTGAATATAAAAGGTCGTAAAAAAATTTTGAAATACAGGTGATGAATCCGCTAAATATCGTCTTAAGTCATTTATATTAAACTAATCATACTTTTTATATTTTTAACGTTAAGTTCACAATATTTTACATCTAAAACACGTATTTACAATACATTTGGGTGAATACAAAAAATAGAAAAAAAATTTGGGAAAAATTTGGGTAAAAAATGGTGATAATTCCGCTAAATATCGTTTAAAGTCAATTGTATTGAACTAATCATACTTTTTATATTTTTATCGTTAAGTTCACATTATTTTACATCAATAACACGTCTTTACAATACATTTGGGTGAATATAAAAGGTCGTAAAAAAATTTTGAAATACAGGTGATGAATCCGCTAAATATCGTCTTAAGTCATTTCTATTAAACTAATCATACTTTTTATATTTTTAACGTTAAGTTCACATTATTTTACATCTAAAACACGTATTTACAATACATTTGGGTAAATACAAAAAATAGAAAAAAAATTAGGGAAAAAATTTGGTAAAAAATGGTGATAATTTCGCTAAATATCGATTAAAGTCATTTGTATTGAACTAATCATACTTTTTATATTTTTATCGTTAAGTTCACATTATTTTACATCTAAAACACGTCTTTACAATACATTTGGGTGAATATAAAAGGTCGTAAAAAAATTTTGAAATACAGGTGATGAATCCGCTAAATATCGTCTTAAGTCATTTCTATTAAACTAATCATACTTTTTATAGTTTTAACGTTAAGTTCACATTATTTTACATCTAAAACACGTATTTACAATACATTTTGGTGAATACAAAAAATAGAAAAAAAATTTGGGAAAAAATTGGGTAAAAAATGGTGATAATTCCGCTAAATATCGTTTAAAGTCATTTGTATTGAACTAATCATACTTTTTATATTTTTATCGTTAAGTTCACATTATTTTACATCAATAACACGTCTTTACAATACATTTGGGTGAATATAAAAGGTCGTAAAAAAATTTTGAAATACAGGTGATGATTCCGCTAAATATCGTCTTAAGTCATTTCTATTAAACTAATCATACTTTTTATATTTTTAACGTTAAGTTCACATTATTTTACATCTAAAACACGTATTTACAATACATTTGGGTGAATACAAAAAATAGAAAAAAAATTTGGGAAAAAATTGGGTAAAAAATGGTGATAATTTCGCTAAATATCGATTAAAGTCATTTGTATTGAACTAATCATACTTTTTATATTTTTATCGTTAAGTTCACATTATTTTACATCTAAAACACGTCTTTACAATACATTTGGGTGAATATAAAAGGTCGTAAAAAAATTTTGAAATACAGGTGATGAATCCGCTAAATATCGTCTTAAGTCATTTCTATTAAACTAATCATACTTTTTATAGTTTTAACGTTAAGTTCACATTATTTTACATCTAAAACACGTATTTACAATACATTTGGGTGAATACAAAAAATAGAAAAAAAATTTGGGAAAAAATTGGGTAAAAAATGGTGATAATTCCGCTAAATATCGTTTAAAGTCATTTGTATTGAACTAATCATACTTTTTATATTTTTATCGTTAAGTTCACATTATTTTACATCAATAACACGTCTTTACAATACATTTGGGTGAATATAAAAGGTCGTAAAAAAATTTTGAAATACAGGTGATGAATCCGCTAAATATCGTCTTAAGTCATTTCTATTAAACTAATCATACTTTTTATATTTTTAACGTTAAGATCACATTATTTTACATCTAAAACACGTATTTACAATACATTTGGGTGAATACAAAAAATAGAAAAAAAATTTGGGAAAATTTTGGGTAAAAAATGGTGATAATTCCGCTAAATATCGTTTAAAGTCATTTGTATTGAACTAATCATACTTTTTATATTTTTATCGTTAAGTTCACATTATTTTACATCAATAACACGTCTTTACAATACATTTGGGTGAATATAAAAGGTCGTAAAAAAATTTTGAAATACAGGTGATGAATCCGCTAAATATCGTCTTAAGTCATTTCTATTAAACTAATCATACTTTTTATATTTTTAATGTTAAGTTCACATTATTTTACATCTAAAACACGTATTTACAATACATTTGGGTGAATACAAAAAATAGAAAAAAAATTTGGGAAAAAATTGGGTAAAAAATGGTGATAATTCCGCTAAATATCGTTTAAAGTCATTTGTATTGAACTAATCATACTTTTTATATTTTTATCGTTAAGTTCACATAATTTTACATCAATAACACGTCTTTACAATACATTTGGGTGAATATAAAAGGTCGTAAAAAAATTTTGAAATACAGGTGATGAATCCGCTAAATATCATCTTAAGTCATTTCTATTAAACTAATCATATTTTTTATATTTTTAACGTTAAGTTCACATTATTTTACATCTAAAACACGTATTTACAATACATTTGGGTGAATACAAAAAATAGAAAAAAAATTTGGGAAAAATTTGGGTAAAAAATGGTGATAATTCCGCTAAATATCGTTTAAAGTCATTTGTATTGAACTAATCATACTTTTTATATTTTTATCGTTAAGTTCACATTATTTTACATCAATAACACGTCTTTACAATACATTTGGGTGAATATAAAAGGTCGTAAAAAAATTTTGAAATACAGGTGATGAATCCGCTAAATATCGTCTTAAGTCATTTCTATTAAACTAATCATACTTTTTATATTTTTAACGTTAAGTTCACAATATTTTACATCTAAAACACGTATTTACAATACATTTGGGTGAATACAAAAAATAGAAAAAAAATTTGGGAAAAATTTGGGTAAAAAATGGTGATAATTCCGCTAAATATCGTTTAAAGTCAATTGTATTGAACTAATCATACTTTTTATATTTTTATCGTTAAGTTCACATTATTTTACATCAATAACACGTCTTTACAATACATTTGGGTGAATATAAAAGGTCGTAAAAAAATTTTGAAATACAGGTGATGAATCCGCTAAATATCGTCTTAAGTCATTTCTATTAAACTAATCATACTTTTTATATTTTTAACGTTAAGTTCACATTATTTTACATCTAAAACACGTATTTACAATACATTTGGGTAAATACAAAAAATAGAAAAAAAATTAGGGAAAAAATTTGGTAAAAAATGGTGATAATTTCGCTAAATATCGATTAAAGTCATTTGTATTGAACTAATCATACTTTTTATATTTTTATCGTTAAGTTCACATTATTTTACATCTAAAACACGTCTTTACAATACATTTGGGTGAATATAAAAGGTCGTAAAAAAATTTTGAAATACAGGTGATGAATCCGCTAAATATCGTCTTAAGTCATTTCTATTAAACTAATCATACTTTTTATATTTTTAACGTTAATTTCACATTATTTTACATCTAAAACACGTATTTACAATACATTTGGGTAAATACAAAAAATAGAAAAAAAATTAGGGAAAAAATTTGGTAAAAAATGGTGATAATTTCGCTAAATATCGATTAAAGTCATTTGTATTGAACTAATCATACTTTTTATATTTTTATCGTTAAATTCACATTATTTTACATCTAAAACACGTCTTTACAATACATTTGGGTGAATATAAAAGGTCGTAAAAAAATTTTGAAATACAGGTGATGAATCCGCTAAATATCGTCTTAAGTCATTTCTATTAAACTAATCATACTTTTTATAGTTTTAACGTTAAGTTCACATTATTTTACATCTAAAACACGTATTTACTATACATTTTGGTGAATACAAAAAATAGAAAAAAAATTTGGGAAAAAATTGGGTAAAAAATGGTGATAATTCCGCTAAATATCGTTTAAAGTCATTTGTATTGAACTAATCATACTTTTTATATTTTTATCGTTAAGTTCACATTATTTTACATCAATAACACGTCTTTACAATACATTTGGGTGAATATAAAAGGTCGTAAAAAAATTTTGAAATACAGGTGATGATTCCGCTAAATATCGTCTTAAGTCATTTCTATTAAACTAATCATACTTTTTATATTTTTAACGTTAAGTTCACATTATTTTACATCTAAAACACGTATTTACAATACATTTGGGTGAATACAAAAAATAGAAAAAAAATTTGGGAAAAAATTGGGTAAAAAATGGTGATAATTCCGCTAAATATCGTTTAAAGTCATTTGTATTGAACTAATCTTATTTTTTATATTTTTATCGTTAAATTCACATTATTTTACATCTAAAACACGTCTTTACAATACATTTGGGTGAATATAAAAGGTCGTAAAAAAATTTTGAAATACAGGTGATGAATCCGCTAAATATCGTCTTAAGTCATTTCTATTAAACTAATCATACTTTTTATATTTTTAACGTTAAGTTCACATTATTTTACATCTAAAACACGTATTTACAATACATTTGGGTGAATACAAAAAATAGAAAAAAAATTTGGAAAAAATTTGGGTAAAAAATGGTGATAATTCCGCTAAATATCGTTTAAAGTCATTTGTATTGAACTAATCATACTTTTTATATTTTTATCGTTAAGTTCACATTATTTTACATCAATAACACGTCTTTACAATACATTTGGGTGAATATAAAAGGTCGTAAAAAAATTTTGAAATACAGGTGATGAATCCGCTAAATATCGTCTTAAGTCATTTCTATTAAACTAATCATACTTTTTATATTTTTAACGTTAAGTTCACATTATTTTACATCTAAAACACGTATTTACAATACATTTGGGTAAATACAAAAAATAGAAAAAAAATTAGGGAAAAAATTTGGTAAAAAATGGTGATAATTTCGCTAAATATCGATTAAAGTCATTTGTATTGAACTAATCATACTTTTTATATTTTTATCGTTAAGTTCACATTATTTTACATCAATAACACGTATTTACAATACATTTGGGTAAATACAAAAAATAGAAAAAAAATAGAAAAAAAATTTGGGAAAAAATTGGGTAAAAAATGGTGATAATTCCGCTAAATATCGTTTAAAGTCATTTGTATTGAACTAATCATACTTTTTATATTTTTATCGTTAAGTTCACATTATTTTACATCAATAACACGTCTTTACAATACATTTGGGTGAATATAAAAGGTCGTAAAAAAATTTTGAAATACAGGTGATGAATCCGCTAAATATCGTCTTAAGTCATTTCTATTAAACTAATCATACTTTTTATATTTTTAACGTTAAGTTCACATTATTTTACATCTAAAACACGTATTTACAATACATTTGGGTGAATACAAAAAATAGAAAAAAAATTAGGGAAAAAATTTGGTAAAAAATGGTGATAATTTCGCTAAATATCGATTAAAGTCATTTGTATTGAACTAATCATACTTTTTATATTTTTATCGTTAAGTTCACATTATTTTACATCTAAAACACGTCTTTACAATACATTTGGGTGAATATAAAAGGTCGTAAAAAAATTTTGAAATACAGGTGATGAATCCGCTAAATATCGTCTTAAGTCATTTCTATTAAACTAATCATACTTTTTATAGTTTTAACGTTAAGTTCACATTATTTTACATCTAAAACACGTATTTACAATACATTTGGGTGAATACAAAAAATAGAAAAAAAATTTGGGAAAAAATTGGGTAAAAAATGGTGATAATTCCGCTAAATATCGTTTAAAGTCATTTGTATTGAACTAATCATACTTTTTATATTTTTATCGTTAAGTTCACATTATTTTACATCAATAACACGTCTTTACAATACATTTGGGTGAATATAAAAGGTCGTAAAAAAATTTTGAAATACAGGTGATGAATCCGCTAAATATCGTCTTAAGTCATTTCTATTAAACTAATCATACTTTTTATATTTTTAACGTTAAGTTCACATTATTTTACATCTAAAACACGTATTTACAATACATTTGGGTGAATACAAAAAATAGAAAAAAAATTTGGGAAAATTTTGGGTAAAAAATGGTGATAATTCCGCTAAATATCGTTTAAAGTCATTTGTATTGAACTAATCATACTTTTTATATTTTTATCGTTAAGTTCACATTATTTTACATCAATAACACGTCTTTACAATACATTTGGGTGAATATAAAAGGTCGTAAAAAAATTTTGAAATACAGGTGATGAATCCGCTAAATATCGTCTTAAGTCATTTCTATTAAACTAATCATACTTTTTATATTTTTAACGTTAAGTTCACATTATTTTACATCTAAAACACGTATTTACAATACATTTGGGTGAATACAAAAAATAGAAAAAAAATTTGGGAAAAAATTGGGTAAAAAATGGTGATAATTCCGCTAAATATCGTTTAAAGTCATTTGTATTGAACTAATCATACTTTTTATATTTTTATCGTTAAGTTCACATAATTTTACATCAATAACACGTCTTTACAATACATTTGGGTGAATATAAAAGGTCGTAAAAAAATTTTGAAATACAGGTGATGAATCCGCTAAATATCATCTTAAGTCATTTCTATTAAACTAATCATATTTTTTATATTTTTAACGTTAAGTTCACATTATTTTACATCTAAAACACGTATTTACAATACATTTGGTTGAATACAAAAAATAGAAAAAAAATTTGGGTAAAAAATGGTGATAATTCCGCTAAATATCGTTTAAAGTCATTTGTATTGAACTAATCATACTTTTTATATTTTTATCGTTAAGTTCACATTATTTTACATCAATAACACGTCTTTACAATACATTTGGGTGAATATAAAAGGTCGTAAAAAAATTTTGAAATACAGGTGATGAATCCGCTAAATAACGTCTTAAGTCTTTTCTATTAAACTAATCATACTTTTTATATTTTTAACGTTAAGTTCACATTATTTTACATCTAAAACACGTATTTACAATACATTTGGGTAAATACAAAAAATAGAAAAAAAATTAGGGAAAAAATTTGGTAAAAAATGGTGATAATTTCGCTAAATATCGATTAAAGTCATTTGTATTGAACTAATCATACTTTTTATATTTTTATCGTTAAGTTCACATTATTTTACATCTAAAACACGTCTTTACAATACATTTGGGTGAATATAAAAGGTCGTAAAAAAATTTTGAAATACAGGTGATGAATCCGCTAAATATCGTCTTAAGTCATTTCTATTAAACTAATCATACTTTTTATATTTTTAACGTTAAGTTCACATTATTTTACATCTTAAACACGTATTTACAATACATTTGGGTGAATACAAAAAATAGAAAAAAAATTTGGGAAAAATTTGGGTAAAAAATGGTGATAATTCCGCTAAATATCGTTTAAAGTCATTTGTATTGAACTAATCATACTTTTTATATTTTTATCGTTAAGTTCACATTATTTTACATCAATAACACATCTTTACAATACATTTGGGTGAATATAAAAGGTCGTAAAAAAATTTTGAAATACAGGTGATGAATCCGCTAAATATCGTCTTAAGTCATTTCTATTAAACTAATCATACTTTTTATATTTTTAACGTTAAGTTCACATTATTTTACATCTAAAACACGTATTTACAATACATTTGGGTAAATACAAAAAATAGAAAAAAAATTAGGGAAAAAATTTGGTAAAAAATGGTGATAATTTCGCTAAATATCGATTAAAGTCATTTGTATTGAACTAATCATACTTTTTATATTTTTATCGTTAAGTTCACATTATTTTACATCTAAAACACGTCTTTACAATACATTTGGGTGAATATAAAAGGTCGTAAAAAAATTTTGAAATACAGGTGATGAATCCGCTAAATATCGTCTTAAGTCATTTCTATTAAACTAATCATACTTTTTATATTTTTAACGTTAAGTTCACATTATTTTACATCTAAAACACGTATTTACAATACATTTGGGTAAATACAAAAAATAGAAAAAAAATTAGGGAAAAAATTAGGTAAAAAATGGTGATAATTTCGCTAAATATCGATTAAAGTCATTTGTATTGAACTAATCATACTTTTTATATTTTTATCGTTAAGTTCACATTATTTTAGATCTAAAACACGTCTTTACAATACATTTGGGTGAATATAAAAGGTCGTAAAAAAATTTTGAAATACAGGTGATGAATCCGCTAAATATCGTCTTAAGTCATTTCTATTAAACTAATCATACTTTTTATAGTTTTAACGTTAAGTTCACATTATTTTACATCTAAAACACGTATTTACAATACATTTGGGTGAATACAAAAAATAGAAAAAAAATTTGGGAAAAAATTGGGTAAAAAATGGTGATAATTCCGCTAAATATCGTTTAAAGTCATTTGTATTGAACTAATCATACTTTTTATATTTTTATCGTTAAGTTCACATTATTTTACATCAATAACACATCTTTACAATACATTTGGGTGAATATAAAAGGTCGTAAAAAAATTTTGAAATACAGGTGATGAATCCGCTAAATATCGTCTTAAGTTATTTCTATTAAACTAATCATACTTTTTATATTTTTAACGTTAAGTTCACATTATTTTACATCTAAAACACGTATTTACAATACATTTGGGTGAATACAAAAAATAGAAAAAAAATTTGGGAAAAATTTGGGTAAAAAATTGTGATAATTCCGCTAAATATCGTTTGAAGTCATTTGTATTGAACTAATCATACTTTTTATATTTTTATCATTAAGTTCACATTATTTTACATCAATAACACGTCTTTACAATACATTTGGGTGAATATAAAAGGTCGTAAAAAAATTTTGAAATACAGGTGATGAATCCGCTAAATATCGTCTTAAGTCATTTCTATTAAACTAATCATACTTTTTATATTTTTAACGTTAAGTTCACATTATTTTACATCTAAAACACGTATTTACAATACATTTGGGTGAATACAAAAAATAGAAAAAAAATTTGGGAAAAATTTGGGTAAAAAATGGTGATAATTCCGCTAAATATCGTTTAAAGTCATTTGTATTGAACTAATCATACTTTTTATATCTTTATCGTTAAGTTCACATTATTTTACATCAATAACACGTCTTTACAATACATTTGGGTGAATATAAAAGGTCGTAAAAAAATTTTGAAATACAGGTGATGAATCCGCTAAATATCGTCTTAAGTCATTTCTATTAAACTAATCATACTTTTTATATTTTTAACGTTAAGTTCACATTATTTTACATCTAAAACACGTATTTACAATACATTTGGGTGAATACAAAAAATAGAAAAAAAATTAGGGAAAAAATTTGGTAAAAAATGGTGATAATTTCGCTAAATATCGATTAAAGTCATTTGTATTGAACTAATCATACTTTTTATATTTTTATCGTTAAGTTCACATTATTTTACATCTAAAACACGTCTTTACAATACATTTGGGTGAATATAAAAGGTCGTAAAAAAATTTTGAAATACAGGTGATGAATCCGCTAAATATCGTCTTAAGTCATTTCTATTAAACTAATCATACTTTTTATAGTTTTAACGTTAAGTTCACATTATTTTACATCTAAAACACGTATTTACAATACATTTGGGTGAATACAAAAAATAGAAAAAAAATTTGGGAAAAAATTGGGTAAAAAATGGTGATAATTCCGCTAAATATCGTTTAAAGTCATTTGTATTGAACTAATCATACTTTTTATATTTTTATCGTTAAGTTCACATTATTTTACATCAATAACACGTCTTTACAATACATTTGGGTGAATATAAAAGGTCGTAAAAAAATTTTGAAATACAGGTGATGAATCCGCTAAATATCGTCTTAAGTCATTTCTATTAAACTAATCATACTTTTTATATTTTTAACGTTAAGTTCACATTATTTTACATCTAAAACACGTATTTACAATACATTTGGGTGAATACAAAAAATAGAAAAAAAATTTGGGAAAATTTTGGGTAAAAAATGGTGATAATTCCGCTAAATATCGTTTAAAGTCATTTGTATTGAACTAATCATACTTTTTATATTTTTATCGTTAAGTTCACATTATTTTACATCAATAACACGTCTTTACAATACATTTGGGTGAATATAAAAGGTCGTAAAAAAATTTTGAAATACAGGTGATGAATCCGCTAAATATCGTCTTAAGTCATTTCTATTAAACTAATCATACTTTTTATATTTTTAACGTTAAGTTCACATTATTTTACATCTAAAACACGTATTTACAATACATTTGGGTGAATACAAAAAATAGAAAAAAAATTTGGGAAAAAATTGGGTAAAAAATGGTGATAATTCCGCTAAATATCGTTTAAAGTCATTTGTATTGAACTAATCATACTTTTTATATTTTTATCGTTAAGTTCACATAATTTTACATCAATAACACGTCTTTACAATACATTTGGGTGAATATAAAAGGTCGTAAAAAAATTTTGAAATACAGGTGATGAATCCGCTAAATATCATCTTAAGTCATTTCTATTAAACTAATCATATTTTTTATATTTTTAACGTTAAGTTCACATTATTTTACATCTAAAACACGTATTTACAATACATTTGGTTGAATACAAAAAATAGAAAAAAAATTTGGGTAAAAAATGGTGATAATTCCGCTAAATATCGTTTAAAGTCATTTGTATTGAACTAATCATACTTTTTATATTTTTATCGTTAAGTTCACATTATTTTACATCAATAACACGTCTTTACAATACATTTGGGTGAATATAAAAGGTCGTAAAAAAATTTTGAAATACAGGTGATGAATCCGCTAAATATCGTCTTAAGTCTTTTCTATTAAACTAATCATACTTTTTATATTTTTAACGTTAAGTTCACATTATTTTACATCTAAAACACGTATTTACAATACATTTGGGTAAATACAAAAAATAGAAAAAAAATTAGGGAAAAAATTTGGTAAAAAATGGTGATAATTTCGCTAAATATCGATTAAAGTCATTTGTATTGAACTAATCATACTTTTTATATTTTTATCGTTAAGTTCACATTATTTTACATCTAAAACACGTCTTTACAATACATTTGGGTGAATATAAAAGGTCGTAAAAAAATTTTGAAATACAGGTGATGAATCCGCTAAATATCGTCTTAAGTCATTTCTATTAAACTAATCATACTTTTTATATTTTTAACGTTAAGTTCACATTATTTTACATCTTAAACACGTATTTACAATACATTTGGGTGAATACAAAAAATAGAAAAAAAATTTGGGAAAAATTTGGGTAAAAAATGGTGATAATTCCGCTAAATATCGTTTAAAGTCATTTGTATTGAACTAATCATACTTTTTATATTTTTATCGTTAAGTTCACATTATTTTACATCAATAACACATCTTTACAATACATTTGGGTGAATATAAAAGGTCGTAAAAAAATTTTGAAATACAGGTGATGAATCCGCTAAATATCGTCTTAAGTCATTTCTATTAAACTAATCATACTTTTTATATTTTTAACGTTAAGTTCACATTATTTTACATCTAAAACACGTATTTACAATACATTTGGGTAAATACAAAAAATAGAAAAAAAATTAGGGAAAAAATTTGGTAAAAAATGGTGATAATTTCGCTAAATATCGATTAAAGTCATTTGTATTGAACTAATCATACTTTTTATATTTTTATCGTTAAGTTCACATTATTTTACATCTAAAACACGTCTTTACAATACATTTGGGTGAATATAAAAGGTCGTAAAAAAATTTTGAAATACAGGTGATGAATCCGCTAAATATCGTCTTAAGTCATTTCTATTAAACTAATCATACTTTTTATATTTTTAACGTTAAGTTCACATTATTTTACATCTAAAACACGTATTTACAATACATTTGGGTAAATACAAAAAATAGAAAAAAAATTAGGGAAAAAATTAGGTAAAAAATGGTGATAATTTCGCTAAATATCGATTAAAGTCATTTGTATTGAACTAATCATACTTTTTATATTTTTATCGTTAAGTTCACATTATTTTAGATCTAAAACACGTCTTTACAATACATTTGGGTGAATATAAAAGGTCGTAAAAAAATTTTGAAATACAGGTGATGAATCCGCTAAATATCGTCTTAAGTCATTTCTATTAAACTAATCATACTTTTTATAGTTTTAACGTTAAGTTCACATTATTTTACATCTAAAACACGTATTTACAATACATTTGGGTGAATACAAAAAATAGAAAAAAAATTTGGGAAAAAATTGGGTAAAAAATGGTGATAATTCCGCTAAATATCGTTTAAAGTCATTTGTATTGAACTAATCATACTTTTTATATTTTTATCGTTAAGTTCACATTATTTTACATCAATAACACATCTTTACAATACATTTGGGTGAATATAAAAGGTCGTAAAAAAATTTTGAAATACAGGTGATGAATCCGCTAAATATCGTCTTAAGTTATTTCTATTAAACTAATCATACTTTTTATATTTTTAACGTTAAGTTCACATTATTTTACATCTAAAACACGTATTTACAATACATTTGGGTGAATACAAAAAATAGAAAAAAAATTTGGGAAAAATTTGGGTAAAAAATTGTGATAATTCCGCTAAATATCGTTTGAAGTCATTTGTATTGAACTAATCATACTTTTTATATTTTTATCATTAAGTTCACATTATTTTACATCAATAACACGTCTTTACAATACATTTGGGTGAATATAAAAGGTCGTAAAAAAATTTTGAAATACAGGTGATGAATCCGCTAAATATCGTCTTAAGTCATTTCTATTAAACTAATCATACTTTTTATATTTTTAACGTTAAGTTCACATTATTTTACATCTAAAACACGTATTTACAATACATTTGGGTGAATACAAAAAATAGAAAAAAAATTTGGGAAAAATTTGGGTAAAAAATGGTGATAATTCCGCTAAATATCGTTTAAAGTCATTTGTATTGAACTAATCATACTTTTTATATCTTTATCGTTAAGTTCACATTATTTTACATCAATAACACGTCTTTACAATACATTTGGGTGAATATAAAAGGTCGTAAAAAAATTTTGAAATACAGGTGATGAATCCGCTAAATATCGTCTTAAGTCATTTCTATTAAACTAATCATACTTTTTATATTTTTAACGTTAAGTTCACATTATTTTACATCTAAAACACGTATTTACAATACATTTGGGTGAATACAAAAAATAGAAAAAAAATTTGGGAAAAATTTGGGTAAAAAATGGTGATAATTCCGCTAAATATCGTTTAAAGTCATTTGTATTGAACTAATCATACTTTTTATATCTTTATCGTTAAGTTCACATTATTTTACATCAATAACACGTCTTTACAATACATTTGGGTGAATATAAAAGGTCGTAAAAAAATTTTGAAATACAGATGATGAATCCGCTAAATATCGTCTTAAGTCATTTCTATTAAACTAATCATACTTTTTATATTTTTAACGTTAAGTTCACATTATTTTACATCTAAAACACGTATTTACAATACATTTGGGTAAATACAAAAAATAGAAAAAAAATTAGGGAAAAAATTTGGTAAAAAATGGTGATAATTTCGCTAAATATCGATTAAAGTCATTTGTATTGAACTAATCATACTTTTTATATTTTTATCGTTAAGTTCACATTATTTTAGATCTAAAACACGTCTTTACAATACATTTGGGTGAATATAAAAGGTCGTAAAAAAATTTTGAAATACAGGTGATGAATCCGCTAAATATCGTCTTAAGTCATTTCTATTAAACTAATCATACTTTTTATAGTTTTAACGTTAAGTTCACATTATTTTACATCTAAAACACGTATTTACAATACATTTGGGTGAATACAAAAAATAGAAAAAAAATTTGGGAAAAAATTGGGTAAAAAATGGTGATAATTCCGCTAAATATCGTTTAAAGTCATTTGTATTGAACTAATCATACTTTTTATATTTTTATCGTTAAGTTCACATTATTTTACATCAATAACACATCTTTACAATACATTTGGGTGAATATAAAAGGTCGTAAAAAAATTTTGAAATACAGGTGATGAATCCGCTAAATATCGTCTTAAGTCATTTCTATTAAACTAATCATACTTTTTATATTTTTAACGTTAAGTTCACATTATTTTACATCTAAAACACGTATTTACAATACATTTGGGTGAATACAAAAAATAGAAAAAAAATTTGGGAAAAAATTGGGTAAAAAATGGTGATAATTCCGCTAAATATCGTTTAAAGTCATTTGTATTGAACTAATCATACTTCTTATATTTTTATCGTTAAATTCACATTATTTTACATCTAAAACACGTCTTTACAATACATTTGGGTGAATATAAAAGGTCGTAAAAAAATTTTGAAATACAGGTGATGAATCCGCTAAATATCGTCTTAAGTTATTTCTATTAAACTAATCATACTTTTTATATTTTTAACGTTAAGTTCACATTATTTTACATCTAAAACACGTATTTACAATACATTTGGGTGAATACAAAAAATAGAAAAAAAATTTGGGAAAAATTTGGGTAAAAAATTGTGATAATTCCGCTAAATATCGTTTGAAGTCATTTGTATTGAACTAATCATACTTTTTATATTTTTATCATTAAGTTCACATTATTTTACATCAATAACACGTCTTTACAATACATTTGGGTGAATATAAAAGGTCGTAAAAAAATTTTGAAATACAGGTGATGAATCCGCTAAATATCGTCTTAAGTCATTTCTATTAAACTAATCATACTTTTTATATTTTTAACGTTAAGTTCACATTATTTTACATCTAAAACACGTATTTACAATACATTTGGGTGAATACAAAAAATAGAAAAAAAATTTGGGAAAAATTTGGGTAAAAAATGGTGATAATTCCGCTAAATATCGTTTAAAGTCATTTGTATTGAACTAATCATACTTTTTATATCTTTATCGTTAAGTTCACATTATTTTACATCAATAACACGTCTTTACAATACATTTGGGTGAATATAAAAGGTCGTAAAAAAATTTTGAAATACAGGTGATGAATCCGCTAAATATCGTCTTAAGTCATTTCTATTAAACTAATCATACTTTTTATATTTTTAACGTTAAGTTCACATTATTTTACATCTAAAACACGTATTTACAATACATTTGGGTAAATACAAAAAATAGAAAAAAAATTAGGGAAAAAATTTGGTAAAAAATGGTGATAATTTCGCTAAATATCGATTAAAGTCATTTGTATTGAACTAATCATACTTTTTATATTTTTATCGTTAAGTTCACATTATTTTAGATCTAAAACACGTCTTTACAATACATTTGGGTGAATATAAAAGGTCGTAAAAAAATTTTGAAATACAGGTGATGAATCCGCTAAATATCGTCTTAAGTCATTTCTATTAAACTAATCATACTTTTTATAGTTTTAACGTTAAGTTCACATTATTTTACATCTAAAACACGTATTTACAATACATTTGGGTGAATACAAAAAATAGAAAAAAAATTTGGGAAAAAATTGGGTAAAAAATGGTGATAATTCCGCTAAATATCGTTTAAAGTCATTTGTATTGAACTAATCATACTTTTTATATTTTTATCGTTAAGTTCACATTATTTTAGATCTAAAACACGTCTTTACAATACATTTGGGTGAATATAAAAGGTCGTAAAAAAATTTTGAAATACAGGTGATGAATCCGCTAAATATCGTCTTAAGTCATTTCTATTAAACTAATCATACTTTTTATATTTTTAACGTTAAGTTCACATTATTTTACATCTAAAACACGTATTTACAATACATTTGGGTAAATACAAAAAATTAGGGAAAAAATTTGGTAAAAAATGGTGATAATTTCGCTAAATATCGATTAAAGTCATTTGTATTGAACTAATCATACTTTTTATATTTTTATCGTTAAGTTCACATTATTTTACATCTAAAACACGTCTTTACAATACATTTGGGTGAATATAAAAGGTCGTAAAAAAATTTGGAAATACAGGTGATGAATCCGCTAAATATCGTCTTAAGTCATTTCTATTAAACTAATCATACTTTTTATAGTTTTAACGTTAAGTTCACATTATTTTACATCTAAAACACGTATTTACAATACATTTGGGTGAATACAAAAAATAGAAAAAAAATTTGGGAAAAAATTGGGTAAAAAATGGTGATAATTCCGCTAAATATCGTTTAAAGTCATTTGTATTGAACTAATCATACTTTTTATATTTTTATCGTTAAGTTCACATTATTTTACATCAATAACACATCTTTACAATACATTTGGGTGAATATAAAAGGTCGTAAAAAAATTTTGAAATACAGGTGATGAATCCGCTAAATATCGTCTTAAGTCATTTCTATTAAACTAATCATACTTTTTATATTTTTAACGTGAAGTTCACATTATTTTACATCTAAAACACGTATTTACAATACATTTGGGTGAATACAAAAAATAGAAAAAAAATTTGGGAAAAATTTGGGTAAAAAATGTTGATAATTCCGCTAAATATCGTTTAAAGTCATTTGTATTGAACTAATCATACTTTTTATATTTTTATCGTTAAGTTCACATTATTTTACATCAATAACACGTCTTTACAATACATTTGGGTGAATATAAAAGGTTGTAAAAAAATTTTGAAATACAGGTGATGAATCCGCTAAATATCGTCTTAAGTCATTTCTATTAAACTAATCATACTTTTTATATTTTTAACGTTAAGTTCACATTATTTTACATCTAAAACACGTATTTACAATACATTTGGGTAAATACAAAAAATAGAAAAAAAATTAGGGAAAAAATTTGGTAAAAAATGGTGATAATTTCGCTAAATATCGATTAAAGTCATTTGTATTGAACTAATCATACTTTTTATATTTTTATCGTTAAGTTCACATTATTTTACATCTAAAACACGTCTTTACAATACATTTGGGTGAATATAAAAGGTCGTAAAAAAATTTTGAAATACAGGTGATGAATCCGCTATATATCGTCTTAAGTCATTTCTATTAAACTAATCATACTTTTTATAGTTTTAACGTTAAGTTCACATTATTTTACATCTAAAACACGTATTTACAATACATTTGGGTGAATACAAAAAATAGAAAAAAAATTTGGGAAATAATTGGGTAAAAAATGGTGATAATTCCGCTAAATATCGTTTAAAGTCATTTGTATTGAACTAATCATACTTTTTATATTTTTATCGTTAAGTTCACATTATTTTACATCTAAAACACGTCTTTACAATACATTTGGGTGAATATAAAAGGTCGTAAAAAAATTTTGAAATACAGGTGATGAATCCGCTAAATATCGTCTTAAGTCATTTCTATTAAACTAATCATACTTTTTATATTTTTAACGTTAAGTTCACATTATTTTACATCTAAAACACGTATTTACAATACATTTGGGTGAATACAAAAAATAGAAAAAAAATTTGGGTAAAAAATGGTGATAATTCCGCTAAATATCGTTTAAAGTCATTTGTATTGAACTAATCATACTTTTTATATTTTTATCGTTAAGTTCACATTATTTTACATCTAAAACACGTCTTTACAATACATTTGGGTGAATATAAAAGGTCGTAAAAAAATTTTGAAATACAGGTGATGAATCCGCTAAATATCGTCTTAAGTCATTTCTATTAAACTAATCATACTTTTTATATTTTTAACGTTAAGTTCACATTATTTTACATCTAAAACACGTATTTACAATACATTTGGGTGAATACAAAAAATAGAAAAAAAATTTGGGTAAAAAATGGTGATAATTCCGCTAAATATCGTTTAAAGTCATTTGTATTGAACTAATCATACTTTTTATATTTTTATCGTTAAGTTCACATTATTTTACATCTAAAACACGTCTTTACAATACATTTGGGTGAATATAAAAGGTCGTAAAAAAATTTTGAAATACAGGTGATGAATCCGCTAAATATCGTCTTAAGTCATTTCTATTAAACTAATCATACTTTTTATATTTTTAACGTTAAGTTCACATTATTTTACATCTAAAACACGTATTTACAATACATTTGGGTGAATACAAAAAATAGAAAAAAAATTTGGGTAAAAAATGGTGATAATTCCGCTAAATATCGTTTAAAGTCATTTGTATTGAACTAATCATACTTTTTATATTTTTATCGTTAAGTTCACATTATTTTACATCTAAAACACGTCTTTACAATACATTTGGGTGAATATAAAAGGTCGTAAAAAAATTTTGAAATACAGGTGATGAATCCGCTAAATATCGTCTTAAGTCATTTCTATTAAACTAATCATACTTTTTATATTTTTATCGTTAAGTTCACATTATTTTACATCTAAAACACGTCTTTACAATACATTTGGGTGAATATAAAAGGTCGTAAAAAAATTTTGAAATACAGGTGATGAATCCGCTAAATATCGTCTTAAGTCATTTCTATTAAACTAATCATACTTTTTATATTTTTAACGTAAAGTTCACTTTATTTTACATCTAAAACACGTATTTACAATACATTTGGGTGAATACAAAAAATAGAAAAAAAATTTGGGAAAAAATTGGGTAAAAAATGGTGATAATTCCGCTAAATATCGTTTAAAGTCATTTGTATTGAACTAATCATACTTTTTATATTTTTATCTTTAAGTTCACATTATTTTACATCTAAAACACGTATTTACAATACATTTGGGTGAATACAAAAAATTTGGGAAAAAATTGGGTAAAAAATGGTGATAATTCCGCTAAATATCGTTTAAAGTCATTTGTATTGAACTAATCATACTTTTTATATTTTTATCGTTAAGTTCACATTATTTTACATCTAAAACACGTATTTACAATACATTTGGGTGAATACAAAAAATAGAAAAAAATTAGGGGAAAAATTTGGTAAAAAATGGTGATAATTTCGCTAAATATCGATTAAAGTCATTTGTATTGAACTAATCATACTTTTTATATTTTTATCGTTAAGTTCACATTATTTTACATCTAAAACACGTATTTACAATACATTTGGGTGAATACAAAAAATAGAAAAAAAATTTGGGTAAAAAATGGTGATAATTCCGCTAAATATCGTTTAAAGTCATTTGTATTGAACTAATCATACTTTTTATATTTTTATCGTTAAGTTCACATTATTTTACATCTAAAACACGTCTTTACAATACATTTGGGTGAATATAAAAGGTCGTAAAAAAATTTTGAAATACAGGTGATGAATCCGCTAAATATCGTCTTAAGTCATTTCTATTAAACTAATCATACTTTTTATATTTTTATCGTTAAGTTCACATTATTTTACATCTAAAACACGTATTTACAATACATTTGGGTGAATATAAAAGGTCGTAAAAAAATTTTGAAATACAGGTGATGAATCCGCTAAATATCGTCTTAAGTCATTTCTATTAAACTAATCATACTTTTTATATTTTTATCGTTAAGTTCACATTATTTTACATCTAAAACACGTCTTTACAATACATTTGGGTGAATATAAAAGGTCGTAAAAAAATTTTGAAATACAGGTGATGAATCCGCTAAATATCGTCTTAAGTCATTTCTATTAAACTAATCATACTTTTTATATTTTTATCGTTAAGTTCACATTATTTTACATCTAAAACACGTCTTTACAATACATTTGGGTGAATATAAAAGGTCGTAAAAAAATTTTGAAATACAGGTGATGAATCCGCTAAATATCGTCTTAAGTCATTTCTATTAAACTAATCATACTTTTTATATTTTTAACGTAAAGTTCACATTATTTTACATCTAAAACACGTATTTACAATACATTTGGGTGAATACAAAAAATAGAAAAAAAATTTGGGAAAAAATTGGGTAAAAAATGGTGATAATTCCGCTAAATATCGTTTAAAGTCATTTGTATTGAACTAATCATACTTTTTATATTTTTATCTTTAAGTTCACATTATTTTACATCTAAAACACGTATTTACAATACATTTGGGTGAATACAAAAAATTTGGGAAAAAATTGGGTAAAAAATGGTGATAATTCCGCTAAATATCGTTTAAAGTCATTTGTATTGAACTAATCATACTTTTTATATTTTTATCGTTAAGTTCACATTATTTTACATCTAAAACACGTATTTACAATACATTTGGGTGAATACAAAAAATAGAAAAAAAATTAGGGGAAAAATTTGGTAAAAAATGGTGATAATTTCGCTAAATATCGATTAAAGTCATTTGTATTGAACTAATCATACTTTTTATATTTTTATCGTTAAGTTCACATTATTTTACATCTAAAACACGTATTTACAATACATTTGGGTGAATACAAAAAATAGAAAAAAAATTTGGGAAAAAATTGGGTAAAAAATGGTGATAATTCCGCTAAATATCGTTTAAAGTCATTTGTATTGAACTAATCATACTTTTTATATTTTTATCGTTAAATTCACATTATTTTACATCAATAACACGTCTTTACAATACATTTGGGTGAATATAAAAGGTCGTAAAAAAATTTTGAAATACAGGTGATGAATCCGCTAAATATCGTCTTAAGTCATTTCTATTAAACTAATCATACTTTTTATATTTTTAACGTTAAGTTCACATTATTTTACATCTAAAACACGTATTTACAATACATTTGGGTAAATACAAAAAATAGAAAAAAAATTTGGGAAAAAATTGGGTAAAAAATGGTGATAATTCCGCTAAATATCGTTTAAAGTCATTTGTATTGAACTAATCATACTTTTTATATTTTTATCGTTAAATTCACATTATTTTACATCTAAAACACGTCTTTACAATACATTTGGGTGAATATAAAAGGTCGTAAAAAAATTTTGAAATACAGGTGATGAATCCGCTAAATATCGTTTAAAGTCATTTGTATTGAACTAATCATACTTTTTATATTTTTATCTTTAAGTTCACATTATTTTACATCTAAAACACGTATTTACAATACATTTGGGTGAATACAAAAAATTTGGGAAAAAATTGGGTAAAAAATGGTGATAATTCCGCTAAATATCGTTTAAAGTCATTTGTATTGAACTAATCATACTTTTTATATTTTTATCGTTAAGTTCACATTATTTTACATCTAAAACACGTATTTACAATACATTTGGGTGAATACAAAAAATAGAAAAAAAATTAGGGGAAAAATTTGGTAAAAAATGGTGATAATTTCGCTAAATATCGATTAAAGTCATTTGTATTGAACTAATCATACTTTTTATATTTTTATCGTTAAGTTCACATTATTTTACATCTAAAACACGTATTTACAATACATTTGGGTGAATACAAAAAATAGAAAAAAAATTTGGGAAAAAATTGGGTAAAAAATGGTGATAATTCCGCTAAATATCGTTTAAAGTCATTTGTATTGAACTAATCATACTTTTTATATTTTTATCGTTAAATTCACATTATTTTACATCAATAACACGTCTTTACAATACATTTGGGTGAATATAAAAGGTCGTAAAAAAATTTTGAAATACAGGTGATGAATCCGCTAAATATCGTCTTAAGTCATTTCTATTAAACTAATCATACTTTTTATATTTTTAACGTTAAGTTCACATTATTTTACATCTAAAACACGTATTTACAATACATTTGGGTAAATACAAAAAATAGAAAAAAAATTTGGGAAAAAATTGGGTAAAAAATGGTGATAATTCCGCTAAATATCGTTTAAAGTCATTTGTATTGAACTAATCATACTTTTTATATTTTTATCGTTAAATTCACATTATTTTACATCTAAAACACGTCTTTACAATACATTTGGGTGAATATAAAAGGTCGTAAAAAAATTTTGAAATACAGGTGATGAATCCGCTAAATATCGTTTAAAGTCATTTGTATTGAACTAATCATACTTTTTATATTTTTATCGTTAAGTTCACATTATTTTACATCTAAAACACGTATTTACAATACATTTGGGTAAATACAAAAAATAGAAAAAAAATTAGGGAAAAAATTTGGTAAAAAATGGTGATAATTTCGCTAAATATCGATTAAAGTCATTTGTATTGAACTAATCATACTTTTTATATTTTTATCGTTAAGTTCACATTATTTTACATCTAAAACACGTATTTACAATACATTTGGGTGAGTATAAAAGGTCGTAAAAAAATTTTGAAATACAGGTGATGAATCCGCTAAATATCGTCTTAAGTCATTTCTATTAAACTAATCATACTTTTTATTGTTTTAACGTTAAGTTCACATTATTTTACATCTAAAACACGTATTTACAATACATTTGGGTGAATACAAAAAATAGAAAAAAAATTTGGGAAAAAATTGGGTAAAAAATGGTGATAATTCCGCTAAATATCGTTTAAAGTCATTTGTATTGAACTAATCATACTTTTTATATTTTTATCGTTAAGTTCACATTATTTTACATCAATAACACGTCTTTACAATACATTTGGGTGAATATAAAAGGTCGTAAAAAAATTTTGAAATACAGGTGATGAATCCGCTAAATATCGTCTTAAGTCATTTCTATTAAACTAATCATACTTTTTATATTTTTAACGTTAAGTTCACATTATTTTACATCTAAAACACGTATTTACAATACATTTGGGTGAATACAAAAAATAGAAAAAAAATTTGGGAAAAAATTGGGTAAAAAATGGTGATAATTCCGCTAAATATCGTTTAAAGTCATTTGTATTAAACTAATCATACTTTTTATATTTTTATCGTTAAATTCACATTATTTTACATCAATAACACGTCTTTACAATACATTTGGGTGAATATAAAAGGTCGTAAAAAAATTTTGAAATACAGGTGATGAATCCGCTAAATATCGTCTTAAGTCATTTCTATTAAACTAATCATACTTTTTATATTTTTAACGTTAAGTTCACATTATTTTACATCTAAAACACGTATTTACAATACATTTGGGTAAATACAAAAAATAGAAAAAAAATTTGGGAAAAAATTGGGTAAAAAATGGTGATAATTCCGCTAAATATCGTTTAAAGTCATTTGTATTGAACTAATCATACTTTTTATATTTTTATCTTTAAGTTCACATTATTTTACATCTAAAACACGTATTTACAATACATTTGGGTGAATACAAAAAATTTGGGAAAAAATTGGGTAAAAAATGGTGATAATTCCGCTAAATATCGTTTAAAGTCATTTGTATTGAACTAATCATACTTTTTATATTTTTATCGTTAAGTTCACATTATTTTACATCTAAAACACGTATTTACAATACATTTGGGTGAATACAAAAAATAGAAAAAAAATTAGGGGAAAAATTTGGTAAAAAATGGTGATAATTTCGCTAAATATCGATTAAAGTCATTTGTATTGAACTAATCATACTTTTTATATTTTTATCGTTAAGTTCACATTATTTTACATCTAAAACACGTATTTACAATACATTTGGGTGAATACAAAAAATAGAAAAAAAATTTGGGAAAAAATTGGGTAAAAAATGGTGATAATTCCGCTAAATATCGATTAAAGTCATTTGTATTGAACTAATCATACTTTTTATATTTTTATCGTTAAATTCACATTATTTTACATCTAAAACACGTCTTTACAATACATTTGGGTGAATATAAAAGGTCGTAAAAAAATTTTGAAATACAGGTGATGAATCCGCTAAATATCGTTTAAAGTCATTTGTATTGAACTAATCATACTTTTTATATTTTTATCGTTAAGTTCACATTATTTTACATCAATAACACGTCTTTACAATACATTTGGGTGAATATAAAAGGTCGTAAAAAAATTTTGAAATACAGGTGATGAATCCGCTAAATATCGTCTTAAGTCATTTCTATTAAACTAATCATACTTTTTATATTTTTATCGTTAAGTTCACATTATTTTACATCTAAAACACGTATTTACAATACATTTGGGTAAATACAAAAAATAGAAAAAAAATTAGGGAAAAAATTTGGTAAAAAATGGTGATAATTTCGCTAAATATCGATTAAAGTCATTTGTATTGAACTAATCATACTTTTTATATTTTTATCATTAAGTTCACATTATTTTACATCTAAAACACGTATTTACAATACATTTGGGTGAGTATAAAAGGTCGTAAAAAAATTTTGAAATACAGGTGATGAATCCGCTAAATATCGTCTTAAGTCATTTCTATTAAACTAATCATACTTTTTATAGTTTTAACGTTAAGTTCACATTATTTTACATCTAAAACACGTATTTACAATACATTTGGGTGAATACAAAAAATAGAAAAAAAATTTGGGAAAAAATTGGGTAAAAAATGGTGATAATTCCGCTAAATATCGTTTAAAGTCATTTGTATTGAACTAATCATACTTTTTATATTTTTATCGTTAAGTTCACATTATTTTACATCAATAACACGTCTTTACAATACATTTGGGTGAATATAAAAGGTCGTAAAAAAATTTTGAAATACAGGTGATGAATCCGCTAAATATCGTCTTAAGTCATTTCTATTAAACTAATCATACTTTTTATATTTTTAACGTTAAGTTCACATTATTTTACATCTAAAACACGTATTTACAATACATTTGGGTGAATACAAAAAATAGAAAAAAAATTTGGGAAAAAATTGGGTAAAAAATGGTGATAATTCCGCTAAATATCGTTTAAAGTCATTTGTATTGACTTAATCATACTTTTTATATTTTTATCGTTAAATTCACATTATTTTACATCAATAACACGTCTTTACAATACATTTGGGTGAATATAAAAGGTCGTAAAAAAATTTTGAAATACAGGTGATGAATCCGCTAAATATCGTCTTAAGTCATTTCTATTAAACTAATCATACTTTTTATATTTTTAACGTTAAGTTCACATTATTTTACATCTAAAACACGTATTTACAATACATTTGGGTAAATACAAAAAATAGAAAAAAAATTTGGGAAAAAATTGGGTAAAAAATGGTGATAATTCCGCTAAATATCGTTTAAAGTCATTTGTATTGAACTAATCATACTTTTTATATTTTTATCGTTAAATTCACATTATTTTACATCTAAAACACGTCTTTACAATACATTTGGGTGAATATAAAAGGACGTAAAAAAATTTTGAAATACAGGTGATGAATCCGCTAAATATCGTTTAAAGTCATTTGTATTGAACTAATCATACTTTTTATATTTTTATCGTTAAGTTCACATTATTTTACATCAATAACACGTCTTTACAATACATTTGGGTGAATATAAAAGGTCGTAAAAAAATTTTGAAATACAGGTGATGAATCCGCTAAATATCGTCTTAAGTCATTTCTATTAAACTAATCATACTTTTTATATTTTTAACGTTAAGTTCACATTATTTTACATCTAAAACACGTATTTACAATACATTTGGGTGAATACAAAAAATAGAAAAAAAATTTGGGAAAAATTTGGGTAAAAAATGGTGATAATTCCGCTAAATATCGTTTAAAGTCATTTGTATTGAACTAATCATACTTTTTATATTTTTATCGTTAAGTTCACATTATTTTACATCAATAACACGTCTTTACAATACATTTGGGTGAATATAAAAGGTCGTAAAAAAATTTTGAAATACAGGTGATGAATCCGCTAAATATCATCTTAAGTCATTTCTATTAAACTAATCATACTTTTTATATTTTTAACGTTAAGTTCACATTATTTTACATCTAAAACACGTATTTACAATACATTTGGGTAAATACAAAAAATAGAAAAAAAATTAAGGGAAAAAATTTGGTAAAAAATGGTGATAATTTCGCTAAATATCGATTAAAGTCATTTGTATTGAACTAATCATACTTTTTATATTTTTATCGTTAAGTTCACATTATTTTACATCTAAAACACGTCTTTACAATACATTTGGGTGAATATAAAAGGTCGTAAAAAATTTTTGAAATACAGGTGATGAATCCGCTAAATATCGTCTTAAGTCATTTCTATTAAACTAATCATACTTTTTATAGTTTTAACGTTAAGTTCACATTATTTTACATCTAAAACACGTATTTACAATAGATTTGGGTGAATACAAAAAATAGAAAAAAAATTTGGGAAAAAATTGGGTAAAAAATGGTGATAATTCCGCTAAATATCGTTTAAAGTCATTTGTATTGAACTAATCATACTTTTTATATTTTTATCGTTAAGTTCACATTATTTTACATCAATAACACGTCTTTACAATACATTTGGGTGAATATAAAAGGTCGTAAAAAAATTTTGAAATACAGGTGATGAATCCGCTAAATATCGTCTTAAGTCATTTCTATTAAACTAATCATACTTTTTATATTTTTAACGTTAAGTTCACATTATTTTACATCTAAAACACGTATTTACAATACATTTGGGTGAATACAAAAAATAGAAAAAAAATTTGGGAAAAAATTGGGTAAAAAATGGTGATAATTCCGCTAAATATCGTTTAAAGTCATTTGTATTGAACTAATCATACTTTTTATATTTTTATCGTTAAATTCACATTATTTTACATCTAAAACACGTCTTTACAATACATTTGGGTGAATATAAAAGGTCGTAAAAAAATTTTGAAATACAGGTGATGAATCCGCTAAATATCGTCTTAAGTTATTTCTATTAAACTAATCATACTTTTTATATTTTTAACGTTAAGTTCACATTATTTTACATCTAAAACACGTATTTACAATACATTTGGGTGAATACAAAAAATAGAAAAAAAATTAGGGAAAAAATTTGGTAAAAAATGGTGATAATTCCGCTAAATATCGTTTAAAGTCATTTGTATTGAACTAATCATACTTTTTATATTTTTATCGTTAAGTTCACATAATTTTACATCAATAACACGTCTTTACAATACATTTGGGTGAATATAAAAGGTCGTAAAAAAATTTTGAAATACAGGTGATGAATCCGCTAAATATCGTCTTAAGTCATTTCTATTAAACTAATCATACTTTTTATATTTTTAACGTTAAGTTCACCTTATTTTACATCTAAAACACGTATTTACAATACATTTGGGTGAATACAAAAAATAGAAAAAAAATTTGGGAAAAATTTGGGTAAAAAATGGTGATAATTCCGCTAAATATCGTTTAAAGTCATTTGTATTGAACTAATCATACTTTTTATATTTTTATCGTTAAGTTCACATTATTTTACATCAATAACACGTCTTTACAATACATTTGGGTGAATATAAAAGGTCGTAAAAAAATTTTGAAATACAGGTGATGAATCCGCTAAATATCGTCTTAAGTCATTTCTATTAAACTAATCATACTTTTTATATTTTTAACGTTAAGTTCACATTATTTTACATCTAAAACACGTATTTACAATACATTTGGGTGAATACAAAAAATAGAAAAAAAATTTGGGAAAAAATTGGGTAAAAAATGGTGATAATTCCGCTAAATATCGTTTAAAGTCATTTGTATTGAACTAATCATACTTTTTATATTTTTATCGTTAAATTCACATTATTTTACATCTAAAACACGTCTTTACAATACATTTGGGTGAATATAAAAGGTCGTAAAAAAATTTTGAAATACAGGTGATGAATCCGCTAAATATCGTCTTAAGTTATTTCTATTAAACTAATCATACTTTTTATATTTTTAACGTTAAGTTCACATTATTTTACATCTAAAACACGTATTTACAATACATTTGGGTGAATACAAAAAATAGAAAAAAAATTAGGGAAAAAATTTGGTAAAAAATGGTGATAATTCCGCTAAATATCGTTTAAAGTCATTTGTATTGAACTAATCATACTTTTTATATTTTTATCGTTAAGTTCACATAATTTTACATCAATAACACGTCTTTACAATACATTTGGGTGAATATAAAAGGTCGTAAAAAAATTTTGAAATACAGGTGATGAATCCGCTAAATATCGTCTTAAGTCATTTCTATTAAACTAATCATACTTTTTATATTTTTAACGTTAAGTTCACCTTATTTTACATCTAAAACACGTATTTACAATACATTTGGGTGAATACAAAAAATAGAAAAAAAATTTGGGAAAAATTTGGGTAAAAAATGGTGATAATACCGCTAAATATCGTTTAAAGTCATTTGTATTGAACTAATCATACTTTTTATATTTTTATCGTTAAGTTCACATTATTTTACATCAATAACACGTCTTTACAATACATTTGGGTGAATATAAAAGGTCGTAAAAAAATTTTGAAATACAGGTGATGAATCCGCTAAATATCGTCTTAAGTCATTTCTATTAAACTAATCATACTTTTTATATTTTTAACGTTAAGTTCACATTATTTTACATCTAAAACACGTATTTACAATACATTTGGGTGAATACAAAAAATAGAAAAAAAATTTGGGAAAAAATTGGGTAAAAAATGGTGATAATTCCGCTAAATATCGTTTAAAGTCATTTGTATTGAACTAATCATACTTTTTATATTTTTATCGTTAAGTTCACATAATTTTACATCAATAACACGTCTTTACAATACATTTGGGTGAATATAAAAGGTCGTAAAAAAATTTTGAAATACAGGTGATGAATCCGCTAAATATCGTCTTAAGTCATTTCTATTAAACTAATCATACTTTTTATATTTTTAACGTTAAGTTCACATTATTTTACATCTATAACACGTATTTACAATACATTTGGGTGAATACAAAAAATAGAAAAAAAATTTGGGAAAAATTTGGGTAAAAAATGGTGATAATTCCGCTAAATATCGTTTAAAGTCATTTGTATTGAACTAATCATACTTTTTATATTTTTATCGTTAAGTTCACATTATTTTACATCAATAACACGTCTTTACAATACATTTGGGTGAATATAAAAGGTCGTAAAAAAATTTTGAAATACAGGTGATGAATCCGCTAAATATCGTCTTAAGTCATTTCTATTAAACTAATCATACTTTTTATATTTTTAACGTTAAGTTCACATTATTTTACATCTAAAACACGTATTTACAATACATTTGGGTGAATACAAAAAATAGAAAAAAAATTTGGGAAAAATTTGGGTAAAAAATGGTGATAATTCCGCTAAATATCGTTTAAAGTCATTTGTATTGAACTAATCATACTTTTTATATTTTTATCGTTAAGTTCACATTATTTTACATCAATAACACGTCTTTACAATACATTTGGGTGAATATAAAAGGTCGTAAAAAAATTTTGAAATACAGGTGATGAATCCGCTAAATATCGTCTTAAGTCATTTCTATTAAACTAATCATACTTTTTATATTTTTATCGTTAAGTTCACATTATTTTACATCTAAAACACGTATTTACAATACATTTGGGTAAATACAAAAAATAGAAAAAAAATTAGGGAAAAAATTTGGTAAAAAATGGTGATAATTTCGCTAAATATCGATTAAAGTCATTTGTATTGAACTAATCATACTTTTTATATTTTTATCGTTAAGTTCACATTATTTTACATCTAAAACACGTATTTACAATACATTTGGGTGAGTATAAAAGGTCGTAAAAAAATTTTGAAATACAGGTGATGAATCCGCTAAATATCGTCTTAAGTCATTTCTATTAAACTAATCATACTTTTTATAGTTTTAACGTTAAGTTCACATTATTTTACATCTAAAACACGTATTTACAATACATTTGGGTGAATACAAAAAATAGAAAAAAAATTTGGGAAAAAATTGGGTAAAAAATGGTGATAATTCCGCTAAATATCGTTTAAAGTCATTTGTATTGAACTAATCATACTTTTTATATTTTTATCGTTAAGTTCACATTATTTTACATCAATAACACGTCTTTACAATACATTTGGGTGAATATAAAAGGTCGTAAAAAAATTTTGAAATACAGGTGATGAATCCGCTAAATATCGTCTTAAGTCATTTCTATTAAACTAATCATACTTTTTATATTTTTAACGTTAAGTTCACATTATTTTACATCTAAAACACGTATTTACAATACATTTGGGTGAATACAAAAAATAGAAAAAAAATTTGGGAAAAAATTGGGTAAAAAATGGTGATAATTCCGCTAAATATCGTTTAAAGTCATTTGTATTGACTTAATCATACTTTTTATATTTTTATCGTTAAATTCACATTATTTTACATCAATAACACGTCTTTACAATACATTTGGGTGAATATAAAAGGTCGTAAAAAAATTTTGAAATACAGGTGATGAATCCGCTAAATATCGTCTTAAGTCATTTCTATTAAACTAATCATACTTTTTATATTTTTAACGTTAAGTTCACATTATTTTACATCTAAAACACGTATTTACAATACATTTGGGTAAATACAAAAAATAGAAAAAAAATTTGGGAAAAAATTGGGTAAAAAATGGTGATAATTCCGCTAAATATCGTTTAAAGTCATTTGTATTGAACTAATCATACTTTTTATATTTTTATCGTTAAATTCACATTATTTTACATCTAAAACACGTCTTTACAATACATTTGGGTGAATATAAAAGGACGTAAAAAAATTTTGAAATACAGGTGATGAATCCGCTAAATATCGTTTAAAGTCATTTGTATTGAACTAATCATACTTTTTATATTTTTATCGTTAAGTTCACATTATTTTACATCAATAACACGTCTTTACAATACATTTGGGTGAATATAAAAGGTCGTAAAAAAATTTTGAAATACAGGTGATGAATCCGCTAAATATCGTCTTAAGTCATTTCTATTAAACTAATCATACTTTTTATATTTTTAACGTTAAGTTCACATTATTTTACATCTAAAACACGTATTTACAATACATTTGGGTGAATACAAAAAATAGAAAAAAAATTTGGGAAAAATTTGGGTAAAAAATGGTGATAATTCCGCTAAATATCGTTTAAAGTCATTTGTATTGAACTAATCATACTTTTTATATTTTTATCGTTAAGTTCACATTATTTTACATCAATAACACGTCTTTACAATACATTTGGGTGAATATAAAAGGTCGTAAAAAAATTTTGAAATACAGGTGATGAATCCGCTAAATATCGTCTTAAGTCATTTCTATTAAACTAATCATACTTTTTATATTTTTATCGTTAAGTTCACATTATTTTACATCTAAAACACGTATTTACAATACATTTGGGTAAATACAAAAAATAGAAAAAAAATTAGGGAAAAAATTTGGTAAAAAATGGTGAAAATTTCGCTAAATATCGATTAAAGTCATTTGTATTGAACTAATCATACTTTTTATATTTTTATCGTTAAGTTCACATTATTTTACATCTAAAACACGTATTTACAATACATTTGGGTGAGTATAAAAGGTCGTAAAAAAATTTTGAAATACAGGTGATGAATCCGCTAAATATCGTCTTAAGTCATTTCTATTAAACTAATCATACTTTTTATAGTTTTAACGTTAAGTTCACATTATTTTACATCTAAAACACGTATTTACAATACATTTGGGTGAATACAAAAAATAGAAAAAAAATTTGGGAAAAAATTGGGTAAAAAATGGTGATAATTCCGCTAAATATCGTTTAAAGTCATTTGTATTGAACTAATCATACTTTTTATATTTTTATCGTTAAGTTCACATTATTTTACATCAATAACACGTCTTTACAATACATTTGGGTGAATATAAAAGGTCGTAAAAAAATTTTGAAATACAGGTGATGAATCCGCTAAATATCGTCTTAAGTCATTTCTATTAAACTAATCATACTTTTTATATTTTTAACGTTAAGTTCACATTATTTTACATCTAAAACACGTATTTACAATACATTTGGGTGAATACAAAAAATAGAAAAAAAATTTGGGAAAAAATTGGGTAAAAAATGGTGATAATTCCGCTAAATATCGTTTAAAGTCATTTGTATTGACTTAATCATACTTTTTATATTTTTATCGTTAAATTCACATTATTTTACATCAATAACACGTCTTTACAATACATTTGGGTGAATATAAAAGGTCGTAAAAAAATTTTGAAATACAGGTGATGAATCCGCTAAATATCGTTTAAAGTCATTTGTATTGAACTAATCATACTTTTTATATTTTTATCGTTAAGTTCACATTATTTTACATCAATAACACGTCTTTACAATACATTTGGGTGAATATAAAAGGTCGTAAAAAAATTTTGAAATACAGGTGATGAATCCGCTAAATATCGTCTTAAGTCATTTCTATTAAACTAATCATACTTTTTATATTTTTAACGTTAAGTTCACATTATTTTACATCTAAAACACGTATTTACAATACATTTGGGTGAATACAAAAAATAGAAAAAAAATTTGGGAAAAATTTGGGTAAAAAATGGTGATAATTCCGCTAAATATCGTTTAAAGTCATTTGTATTGAACTAATCATACTTTTTATATTTTTATCGTTAAGTTCACATTATTTTACATCAATAACACGTCTTTACAATACATTTGGGTGAATATAAAAGGTCGTAAAAAAATTTTGAAATACAGGTGATGAATCCGCTAAATATCATCTTAAGTCATTTCTATTAAACTAATCATACTTTTTATATTTTTAACGTTAAGTTCACATTATTTTACATCTAAAACACGTATTTACAATACATTTGGGTAAATACAAAAAATAGAAAAAAAATTAAGGGAAAAAATTTGGTAAAAAATGGTGATAATTTCGCTAAATATCGATTAAAGTCATTTGTATTGAACTAATCATACTTTTTATATTTTTATCGTTAAGTTCACATTATTTTACATCTAAAACACGTCTTTACAATACATTTGGGTGAATATAAAAGGTCGTAAAAAATTTTTGAAATACAGGTGATGAATCCGCTAAATATCGTCTTAAGTCATTTCTATTAAACTAATCATACTTTTTATAGTTTTAACGTTAAGTTCACATTATTTTACATCTAAAACACGTATTTACAATACATTTGGGTGAATACAAAAAATAGAAAAAAAATTTGGGAAAAAATTGGGTAAAAAATGGTGATAATTCCGCTAAATATCGTTTAAAGTCATTTGTATTGAACTAATCATACTTTTTATATTTTTATCGTTAAGTTCACATTATTTTACATCAATAACACGTCTTTACAATACATTTGGGTGAATATAAAAGGTCGTAAAAAAATTTTGAAATACAGGTGATGAATCCGCTAAATATCGTCTTAAGTCATTTCTATTAAACTAATCATACTTTTTATATTTTTAACGTTAAGTTCACATTATTTTACATCTAAAACACGTATTTACAATACATTTGGGTGAATACAAAAAATAGAAAAAAAATTTGGGAAAAAATTGGGTAAAAAATGGTGATAATTCCGCTAAATATCGTTTAAAGTCATTTGTATTGAACTAATCATACTTTTTATATTTTTATCGTTAAATTCACATTATTTTACATCTAAAACACGTCTTTACAATACATTTGGGTGAATATAAAAGGTCGTAAAAAAATTTTGAAATACAGGTGATGAATCCGCTAAATATCGTCTTAAGTTATTTCTATTAAACTAATCATACTTTTTATATTTTTAACGTTAAGTTCACATTATTTTACATCTAAAACACGTATTTACAATACATTTGGGTGAATACAAAAAATAGAAAAAAAATTAGGGAAAAAATTTGGTAAAAAATGGTGATAATTCCGCTAAATATCGTTTAAAGTCATTTGTATTGAACTAATCATACTTTTTATATTTTTATCGTTAAGTTCACATAATTTTACATCAATAACACGTCTTTACAATACATTTGGGTGAATATAAAAGGTCGTAAAAAAATTTTGAAATACAGGTGATGAATCCGCTAAATATCGTCTTAAGTCATTTCTATTAAACTAATCATACTTTTTATATTTTTAACGTTAAGTTCACCTTATTTTACATCTAAAACACGTATTTACAATACATTTGGGTGAATACAAAAAATAGAAAAAAAATTTGGGAAAAATTTGGGTAAAAAATGGTGATAATTCCGCTAAATATCGTTTAAAGTCATTTGTATTGAACTAATCATACTTTTTATATTTTTATCGTTAAGTTCACATAATTTTACATCAATAACACGTCTTTACAATACATTTGGGTGAATATAAAAGGTCGTAAAAAAATTTTGAAATACAGGTGATGAATCCGCTAAATATCGTCTTAAGTCATTTCTATTAAACTAATCATACTTTTTATATTTTTAACGTTAAGTTCACATTATTTTACATCTAAAACACGTATTTACAATACATTTGGGTGAATACAAAAAATAGAAAAAAAATTTGGGAAAAAATTGGGTAAAAAATGGTGATAATTCCGCTAAATATCGTGTAAAGTCATTTGTATTGAACTAATCATACTTTTTATATTTTTATCGTTAAATTCACATTATTTTACATCTAAAACACGTCTTTACAATACATTTGGGTGAATATAAAAGGTCGTAAAAAAATTTTGAAATACAGGTGATGAATCCGCTAAATATCGTCTTAAGTTATTTCTATTAAACTAATCATACTTTTTATATTTTTAACGTTAAGTTCACATTATTTTACATCTAAAACACGTATTTACAATACATTTGGGTGAATACAAAAAATAGAAAAAAAATTAGGGAAAAAATTTGGTAAAAAATGGTGATAATTCCGCTAAATATCGTTTAAAGTCATTTGTATTGAACTAATCATACTTTTTATATTTTTATCGTTAAGTTCACATAATTTTACATCAATAACACGTCTTTACAATACATTTGGGTGAATATAAAAGGTCGTAAAAAAATTTTGAAATACAGGTGATGAATCCGCTAAATATCGTCTTAAGTCATTTCTATTAAACTAATCATACTTTTTATATTTTTAACGTTAAGTTCACCTTATTTTACATCTAAAACACGTATTTACAATACATTTGGGTGAATACAAAAAATAGAAAAAAAATTTGGGAAAAATTTGGGTAAAAAATGGTGATAATTCCGCTAAATATCGTTTAAAGTCATTTGTATTGAACTAATCATACTTTTTATATTTTTATCGTTAAGTTCACATTATTTTACATCAATAACACGTCTTTACAATACATTTGGGTGAATATAAAAGGTCGTAAAAAAATTTTGAAATACAGGTGATGAATCCGCTAAATATCGTCTTAAGTCATTTCTATTAAACTAATCATACTTTTTATATTTTTAACGTTAAGTTCACATTATTTTACATCTAAAACACGTATTTACAATACATTTGGGTGAATACAAAAAATAGAAAAAAAATTTGGGAAAAAATTGGGTAAAAAATGGTGATAATTCCGCTAAATATCGTTTAAAGTCATTTGTATTGAACTAATCATACTTTTTATATTTTTATCGTTAAGTTCACATAATTTTACATCAATAACACGTCTTTACAATACATTTGGGTGAATATAAAAGGTCGTAAAAAAATTTTGAAATACAGGTGATGAATCCGCTAAATATCGTCTTAAGTCATTTCTATTAAACTAATCATACTTTTTATATTTTTAACGTTAAGTTCACATTATTTTACATCTAAAACACGTATTTACAATACATTTGGGTGAATACAAAAAATAGAAAAAAAATTTGGGAAAAATTTGGGTAAAAAATGGTGATAATTCCGCTAAATATCGTTTAAAGTCATTTGTATTGAACTAATCATACTTTTTATATTTTTATCGTTAAGTTCACATTATTTTACATCAATAACACGTCTTTACAATACATTTGGGTGAATATAAAAGGTCGTAAAAAAATTTTGAAATACAGGTGATGAATCCGCTAAATATCGTCTTAAGTCATTTCTATTAAACTAATCATACTTTTTATATTTTTAACGTTAAGTTCACATTATTTTACATCTAAAACACGTATTTACAATACATTTGGGTGAATACAAAAAATAGAAAAAAAATTTGGGAAAAATTTGGGTAAAAAATTGTGATAATTCCGCTAAATATCGTTTAAAGTCATTTGTATTGAACTAATCATACTTTTTATATTTTTATCGTTAAGTTCACATTATTTTACATCAATAACACGTCTTTACAATACATTTGGGTGAATATAAAAGGTCGTAAAAAAATTTTGAAATACAGGTGATGAATCCGCTAAATATCATCTTAAGTCATTTCTATTAAACTAATCATACTTTTTATATTTTTAACGTTAAGTTCACATTATTTTACATCTAAAACACGTATTTACAATACATTTGGGTAAATACAAAAAATAGAAAAAAAATTAAGGGAAAAAATTTGGTAAAAAATGGTGATAATTTCGCTAAATATCGATTAAAGTCATTTGTATTGAACTAATCATACTTTTTATATTTTTATCGTTAAGTTCACATTATTTTACATCTAAAACACGTCTTTACAATACATTTGGGTGAATATAAAAGGTCGTAAAAAAATTTTGAAATACAGGTGATGAATCCGCTAAATATCGTCTTAAGTCATTTCTATTAAACTAATCATACTTTTTATAGTTTTAACGTTAAGTTCACATTATTTTACATCTAAAACACGTATTTACAATACATTTGGGTGAATACAAAAAATAGAAAAAAAATTTGGGAAAAAATTGGGTAAAAAATGGTGATAATTCCGCTAAATATCGTTTAAAGTCATTTGTATTGAACTAATCATACTTTTTATATTTTTATCGGTAAGTTCACATAATTTTACATCAATAACACGTCTTTACAATACATTTGGGTGAATATAAAAGGTCGTAAAAAAATTTTGAAATACAGGTGATGAATCCGCTAAATATCGTCTTAAGTCATTTCTATTAAACTAATCATACTTTTTATATTTTTAACGTTAAGTTCACATTATTTTACATCTAAAACACGTATTTACAATACATTTGGGTGAATACAAATAATAGAAAAAAAATTTGGGAAAAAATTGGGTAAAAAATGGTGATAATTCCGCTAAATATCGTTTAAAGTCATTTGTATTGAACTAATCATACTTTTTATATTTTTATCGTTAAGTTCACATTATTTTACATCAATAACACGTCTTTACAATACATTTGGGTGAATATAAAAGGTCGTAAAAAAAATTTTGAAATACAGGTGATGAATCCGCTAAATATCGTCTTAAGTCATTTCTATTAAACTAATCATACTTTTTATATTTTTAACGTTAAGTTCACATTATTTTACATCTAAAACACGTATTTACAATACATTTGGGTAAATACAAAAAATAGAAAAAAAATTAGGGAAAAAATTTGGTAAAAAATGGTGATAATTTCGCTAAATATCGATTAAAGTCATTTGTATTGAACTAATCATACTTTTTATATTTTTATCGTTAAGTTCACATTATTTTACATCTAAAACACGTCTTTACAATACATTTGGGTGAATATAAAAGGTCGTAAAAAAATTTTGAAATACAGGTGATGAATCCGCTAAATATCGTCTTAAGTTATTTCTATTAAACTAATCATACTTTTTATATTTTTAACGTTAAGTTCACATTATTTTACATCTAAAACACGTATTTACAATACATTTGGGTGAATACAAAAAATAGAAAAAAAATTAGGGAAAAAATTTGGTAAAAAATGGTGATAATTCCGCTAAATATCGTTTAAAGTCATTTGTATTGAACTAATCATACTTTTTATATTTTTATCGTTAAGTTCACATAATTTTACATCAATAACACGTCTTTACAATACATTTGGGTGAATATAAAAGGTCGTAAAAAAATTTTAAAATACAGGTGATGAATCCGCTAAATATCGTCTTAAGTCATTTCTATTAAACTAATCATACTTTTTATATTTTTAACGTTAAGTTCACATTATTTTACATCTAAAACACGTATTTACAATACATTTGGGTGAATATAAAAGGTCGTAAAAAAATTTTGAAATACAGGTGATGAATCCGCTAAATATCATCTTAAGTCATTTCTATTAAACTAATCATACTTTTTATATTTTTAACGTTAAGTTCACATTATTTTACATCTAAAACACGTATTTACAATACATTTGGGTAAATACAAAAAATAGAAAAAAAATTAAGGGAAAAAATTTGGTAAAAAATGGTGATAATTTCGCTAAATATCGATTAAAGTCATTTGTATTGAACTAATCATACTTTTTATATTTTTATCGTTAAGTTCACATTATTTTACATCTAAAACACGTCTTTACAATACATTTGGGTGAATATAAAAGGTCGTAAAAAAATTTTGAAATACAGGTGATGAATCCGCTAAATATCGTCTTAAGTCATTTCTATTAAACTAATCATACTTTTTATAGTTTTAACGTTAAGTTCACATTATTTTACATCTAAAACACGTATTTACGATACATTTGGGTGAATACAAAAAATAGAAAAAAAATTTGGGAAAAAATTGGGTAAAAAATGGTGATAATTCCGCTAAATATCGTTTAAAGTCATTTGTATTGAACTAATCATACTTTTTATATTTTTATCGTTAAGTTCACATTATTTTACATCAATAACACGTCTTTACAATACATTTGGGTGAATATAAAAGGTCGTAAAAAAATTTTGAAATACAGGTGATGAATCCGCTAAATATCGTCTTAAGTCATTTCTATTAAACTAATCATACTTTTTATATTTTTAACGTTAAGTTCACATTATTTTACATCTAAAACACGTATTTACAATACATTTGGGTAAATACAAAAAATAGAAAAAAAATTAAGGGAAAAAATTTGGTAAAAAATGGTGATAATTTCGCTAAATATCGATTAAAGTCATTTGTATTGAACTAATCATACTTTTTATATTTTTATCGTTAAGTTCACATTATTTTACATCTAAAACACGTCTTTACAATACATTTGGGTGAATATAAAAGGTCGTAAAAAAATTTTGAAATACAGGTGATGAATCCGCTAAATATCGTCTTAAGTCATTTCTATTAAACTAATCATACTTTTTATAGTTTTAACGTTAAGTTCACATTATTTTACATCTAAAACACGTATTTACGATACATTTGGGTGAATACAAAAAATAGAAAAAAAATTTGGGAAAAAATTGGGTAAAAAATGGTGATAATTCCGCTAAATATCGTTTAAAGTCATTTGTATTGAACTAATCATACTTTTTATATTTTTATCGTTAAGTTCACATTATTTTACATCAATAACACGTCTTTACAATACATTTGGGTGAATATAAAAGGTCGTAAAAAAATTTTGAAATACAGGTGATGAATCCGCTAAATATCGTCTTAAGTCATTTCTATTAAACTAATCATACTTTTTATATTTTTAACGTTAAGTTCACATTATTTTACATCTAAAACACGTATTTACAATACATTTGGGTAAATACAAAAAATAGAAAAAAAATTAAGGGAAAAAATTTGGTAAAAAATGGTGATAATTTCGCTAAATATCGATTAAAGTCATTTGTATTGAACTAATCATACTTTTTATATTTTTATCGTTAAGTTCACATTATTTTACATCTAAAACACGTCTTTACAATACATTTGGGTGAATATAAAAGGTCGTAAAAAAATTTTGAAATACAGGTGATGAATCCGCTAAATATCGTCTTAAGTCATTTCTATTAAACTAATCATACTTTTTATAGTTTTAACGTTAAGTTCACATTATTTTACATCTAAAACACGTATTTACGATACATTTGGGTGAATACAAAAAATAGAAAAAAAATTTGGGAAAAAATTGGGTAAAAAATGGTGATAATTCCGCTAAATATCGTTTAAAGTCATTTGTATTGAACTAATCATACTTTTTATATTTTTATCGTTAAGTTCACATTATTTTACATCAATAACACGTCTTTACAATACATTTGGGTGAATATAAAAGGTCGTAAAAAAATTTTGAAATACAGGTGATGAATCCGCTAAATATCGTCTTAAGTCATTTCTATTAAACTAATCATACTTTTTATATTTTTAACGTTAAGTTCACATTATTTTACATCTAAAACACGTATTTACAATACATTTGGGTGAATACAAAAAATAGAAAAAAAATTTGGGAAAAAATTGGGTAAAAAATGGTGATAATTCCGCTAAATATCGTTTAAAGTCATTTGTATTGAACTAATCATACTTTTTATATTTTTATCGTTAAGTTCACATAATTTTACATCAATAACACGTCTTTACAATACATTTGGGTGAATATAAAAGGTCGTAAAAAAATTTTGAAATACAGGTGATGAATCCGCTAAATAGCGTCTTAAGTCATTTCTATTAAACTAATCATACTTTTTATATTTTTAACGTTAAGTTCACCTTATTTTACATCTAAAACACGTATTTACAATACATTTGGGTGAATACAAAAAATAGAAAAAATATTTGGGAAAAATTTGGGTAAAAAATGGTGATAATTCCGCTAAATATCGTTTAAAGTCATTTGTATTGAACTAATCATACTTTTTATATTTTTATCGTTAAGTTCACATTATTTTACATCAATAACACGTCTTTACAATACATTTGGGTGAATATAAAAGGTCGTAAAAAAATTTTGAAATACAGGTGATGAATCCGCTAAATATCATCTTAAGTCATTTCTATTAAACTAATCATACTTTTTATATTTTTAACGTTAAGTTCACATTATTTTACATCTAAAACACGTATTTACAATACATTTGGGTGAATACAAAAAATAGAAAAAAAATTTGGGAAAAATTTGGGTAAAAAATGGTGATAATTCCGCTAAATATCGTTTAAAGTCATTTGTATTGAACTAATCATACTTTTTATATTTTTATCGTTAAGTTCACATTATTTTACATCAATAACACGTCTTTACAATACATTTGGGTGAATATAAAAGGTCGTAAAAAAATTTTGAAATACAGGTGATGAATCCGCTAAATATCGTCTTAAGTCATTTCTATTAAACTAATCATACTTTTTATATTTTTAACGTTAAGTTCACATTATTTTACATCTAAAACACGTATTTACAATACATTTGGGTGAATATAAAAGGTCGTAAAAAAATTTTGAAATACAGGTGATGAATCCGCTAAATATCATCTTAAGTCATTTCTATTAAACTAATCATACTTTTTATATTTTTAACGTTAAGTTCACATTATTTTACATCTAAAACACGTATTTACAATACATTTGGGTAAATACAAAAAATAGAAAAAAAATTAAGGGAAAAAATTTGGTAAAAAATGGTGATAATTTCGCTAAATATCGATTAAAGTCATTTGTATTGAACTAATCATACTTTTTATATTTTTATCGTTAAGTTCACATTATTTTACATCTAAAACACGTCTTTACAATACATTTGGGTGAATATAAAAGGTCGTAAAAAAATTTTGAAATACAGGTGATGAATCCGCTAAATATCGTCTTAAGTCATTTCTATTAAACTAATCATACTTTTTATAGTTTTAACGTTAAGTTCACATTATTTTACATCTAAAACACGTATTTACGATACATTTGGGTGAATACAAAAAATAGAAAAAAAATTTGGGAAAAAATTGGGTAAAAAATGGTGATAATTCCGCTAAATATCGTTTAAAGTCATTTGTATTGAACTAATCATACTTTTTATATTTTTATCGTTAAGTTCACATTATTTTACATCAATAACACGTCTTTACAATACATTTGGGTGAATATAAAAGGTCGTAAAAAAATTTTGAAATACAGGTGATGAATCCGCTAAATATCGTCTTAAGTCATTTCTATTAAACTAATCATACTTTTTATATTTTTAACGTTAAGTTCACATTATATTACATCTAAAACACGTATTTACAATACATTTGGGTGAATACAAAAAATAGAAAAAAAATTTGGGAAAAAATTGGGTAAAAAATGGTGATAATTCCGCTAAATATCGTTTAAAGTCATTTGTATTGAACTAATCATACTTTTTATATTTTTATCGTTAAGTTCACATAATTTTACATCAATAACACGTCTTTACAATACATTTGGGTGAATATAAAAGGTCGTAAAAAAATTTTGAAATACAGGTGATGAATCCGCTAAATATCGTCTTAAGTCATTTCTATTAAACTAATCATACTTTTTATATTTTTAACGTTAAGTTCACCTTATTTTACATCTAAAACACGTATTTACAATATATTTGGGTGAATACAAAAAATAGAAAAAATATTTGGGAAAAATTTGGGTAAAAAATGGTGATAATTCCGCTAAATATCGTTTAAAGTCATTTGTATTGAACTAATCATACTTTTTATATTTTTATCGTTAAGTTCACATTATTTTACATCAATAACACGTCTTTACAATACATTTGGGTGAATATAAAAGGTCGTAAAAAAATTTTGAAATACAGGTGATGAATCCGCTAAATATCGTCTTAAGTCATTTCTATTAAACTAATCATACTTTTTATATTTTTAACGTTAAGTTCACATTATTTTACATCTAAAACACGTATTTACAATACATTTGGGTGAATACAAAAAATAGAAAAAAAATTTGGGAAAAATTTGGGTAAAAAATGGTGATAATTCCGCTAAATATCGTTTAAAGTCATTTGTATTGAACTAATCATACTTTTTATATTTTTATCGTTAAGTTCACATTATTTTACATCAATAATACGTCTTTACAATACATTTGGGTGAATATAAAAGGTCGTAAAAAAATTTTGAAATACAGGTGATGAATCCGCTAAATATCGTCTTAAGTCATTTCTATTAAACTAATCATACTTTTTATATTTTTAACGTTAAGTTCACATTATTTTACATCTAAAACACGTATTTACAATACATTTGGGTGAATACAAAAAATAGAAAAAAAATTTGGGAAAAATTTGGGTAAAAAATGGTGATAATTCCGCTAAATATCGTTTAAAGTCATTTGTATTGAACTAATCATACTTTTTATATTTTTAACGTTAAGTTCACTATATTTTACATCTAAAACACGTATTTACAATACATTTGGGTAAATACAAAAAATAGAAAAAAAATTAAGGGAAAAAATTTGGTAAAAAATGGTGATAATTTCGCTAAATATCGATTAAAGTCATTTGTATTGAACTAATCATACTTTTTATATTTTTATCGTTAAGTTCACATTATTTTACATCTAAAACACGTCTTTACAATACATTTGGGTGAATATAAAAGGTCGTAAAAAAATTTTGAAATACAGGTGATGAATCCGCTAAATATCGTCTTAAGTCATTTCTATTAAACTAATCATACTTTTTATAGTTTTAACGTTAAGTTCACATTATTTTACATCTAAAACACGTATTTACGATACATTTGGGTGAATACAAAAAATAGAAAAAAAATTTGGGAAAAAATTGGGTAAAAAATTGTGATAATTCCGCTAAATATCGTTTAAAGTCATTTGTATTGAACTAATCATACTTTTTATATTTTTATCGTTAAGTTCACATTATTTTACATCAATAACACGTCTTTACAATACATTTGGGTGAATATAAAAGGTCGTAAAAAAATTTTGAAATACAGGTAATGAATCCGCTAAATATCGTCTTAAGTCATTTCTATTAAACTAATCATACTTTTTATATTTTTAACGTTAAGTTCACATTATTTTACATCTAAAACACGTATTTACAATACATTTGGGTGAATACAAAAAATAGAAAAAAAATTTGGGAAAAAATTGGGTAAAAAATGGTGATAATTCCGCTAAATATCGTTTAAAGTCATTTGTATTGAACTAATCATACTTTTTATATTTTTATCGTTAAGTTCACATAATTTTACATCAATAACACGTCTTTACAATACATTTGGGTGAATATAAAAGGTCGTAAAAAAATTTTGAAATACAGGTGATGAATCCGCTAAATATCGTCTTAAGTCATTTCTATTAAACTAATCATACTTTTTATATTTTTAACGTTAAGTTCACCTTATTTTACATCTAAAACACGTATTTACAATACATTTGGGTGAATACAAAAAATAGAAAAAATATTTGGGAAAAATTTGGGTAAAAAATGGTGATAATTCCGCTAAATATCGTTTAAAGTCATTTGTATTGAACTAATCATACTTTTTATATTTTTATCGTTAAGTACACATTATTTTACATCAATAACACGTCTTTACAATACATTTGGGTGAATATAAAAGGTCGTAAAAAAATTTTGAAATACAGGTGATGAATCCGCTAAATATCGTCTTAAGTCATTTCTATTAAACTAATCATACTTTTTATATTTTTAACGTTAAGTTCACATTATTTTACATCTAAAACACGTATTTACAATACATTTGGGTGAATACAAAAAATAGAAAAAAAATTTGGGAAAAATTTGGGTAAAAAATGGTGATAATTCCGCTAAATATCGTTTAAAGTCATTTGTATTGAACTAATCATACTTTTTATATTTTTATCGTTAAGTTCACATTATTTTACATCAATAACACGTCTTTACAATACATTTGGGTGAATATAAAAGGTCGTAAAAAAATTTTGAAATACAGGTGATGAATCCGCTAAATATCGTCTTAAGTCATTTCTATTAAACTAATCATACTTTTTATATTTTTAACGTTAAGTTCACATTATTTTACATCTAAAACACGTATTTACAATACATTTGGGTGAATACAAAAAATAGAAAAAAAATTTGGGAAAAATTTGGGTAAAAAATGGTGATAATTCCGCTAAATATCGTTTAAAGTCATTTGTATTGAACTAATCATACTTTTTATATTTTTATCGTTAAGTTCACATTATTTTACATCAATAACACGTCTTTACAATACATTTGGGTGAATATAAAAGGTCGTAAAAAAATTTTGAAATACAGGTGATGAATCCGCTAAATATCATCTTAAGTCATTTCTATTAAACTAATCATACTTTTTATATTTTTAACGTTAAGTTCACATTTTTTTACATCTAAAACACGTATTTACAATACATTTGGGTGAATACAAAAAATAGAAAAAAAATTTGGGAAAAATTTGGGTAAAAAATGGTGATAATTCCGCTAAATATCGTTTAAAGTCATTTGTATTGAACTAATCATACTTTTTATATTTTTATCGTTAAGTTCACATTATTTTACATCAATAACACGTCTTTACAATACATTTGGGTGAATATAAAAGGTCGTAAAAAAATTTTGAAATACAGGTGATGAATCCGCTAAATATCGTCTTAAGTCATTTCTATTAAACTAATCATACTTTTTATATTTTTAACGTTAAGTTCACATTATTTTACATCTAAAACACGTATTTACAATACATTTGGGTGAATATAAAAGGTCGTAAAAAAATTTTGAAATACAGGTGATGAATCCGCTAAATATCATCTTAAGTCATTTCTATTAAACTAATCATACTTTTTATATTTTTAACGTTAAGTTCACATTATTTTACATCTAAAACACGTATTTACAATACATTTGGGTAAATACAAAAAATAGAAAAAAAATTAAGGGAAAAAATTTGGTAAAAAATGGTGATAATTTCGCTAAATATCGATTAAAGTCATTTGTATTGAACTAATCATACTTTTTATATTTTTATCGTTAAGTTCACATTATTTTACATCTAAAACACGTCTTTACAATACATTTGGGTGAATATAAAAGGTCGTAAAAAAATTTTGAAATACAGGTGATGAATCCGCTAAATATCGTCTTAAGTCATTTCTATTAAACTAATCATACTTTTTATAGTTTTAACGTTAAGTTCACATTATTTTACATCTAAAACACGTATTTACGATACATTTGGGTGAATACAAAAAATAGAAAAAAAATTTGGGAAAAAATTGGGTAAAAAATGGTGATAATTCCGCTAAATATCGTTTAAAGTCATTTGTATTGAACTAATCATACTTTTTATATTTTTATCGTTAAGTTCACATTATTTTACATCAATAACACGTCTTTACAATACATTTGGGTGAATATAAAAGGTCGTAAAAAAATTTTGAAATACAGGTGATGAATCCGCTAAATATCGTCTTAAGTCATTTCTATTAAACTAATCATACTTTTTATATTTTTAACGTTAAGTTCACATTATTTTACATCTAAAACACGTATTTACAATACATTTGGGTGAATACAAAAAATAGAAAAAAAATTTGGGAAAAAATTGGGTAAAAAATGGTGATAATTCCGCTAAATATCGTTTAAAGTCATTTGTATTGAACTAATCATACTTTTTATATTTTTATCGTTAAGTTCACATAATTTTACATCAATAACACGTCTTTACAATACATTTGGGTGAATATAAAAGGTCGTAAAAAAATTTTGAAATACAGGTGATGAATCCGCTAAATATCGTCTTAAGTCATTTCTATTAAACTAATCATACTTTTTATATTTTTAACGTTAAGTTCACCTTATTTTACATCTAAAACACGTATTTACAATACATTTGGGTGAATACAAAAAATAGAAAAAAAATTTGGGAAAAAATTGGGTAAAAAATGGTGATAATTCCGCTAAATATCGTTTAAAGTCATTTGTATTGAACTAATCATACTTTTTATATTTTTATCGGTAAGTTCACATAATTTTACATCAATAACACGTCTTTACAATACATTTGGGTGAATATAAAAGGTCGTAAAAAAATTTTGAAATACAGGTGATGAATCCGCTAAATATCGTCTTAAGTCATTTCTATTAAACTAATCATACTTTTTATATTTTTAACGTTAAGTTCACCTTATTTTACATCTAAAACACGTATTTACAATACATTTGGGTGAATACAAAAAATAGAAAAAAAATTTGGGAAAAATTTGGGTAAAAAATGGTGATAATTCCGCTAAATATCGTTTAAAGTCATTTGTATTGAACTAATCATACTTTTTATATTTTTATCGTTAAGTTCACATTATTTTACATCAATAACACGTCTTTACAATACATTTGGGTGAATATAAAAGGTCGTAAAAAAATTTTGAAATACAGGTGATGAATCCGCTAAATATCGTCTTAAGTCATTTCTATTAAACTAATCATACTTTTTATATTTTTATCGTTAAGTTCACATTATTTTACATCTAAAACACGTATTTACAATACATTTGGGTGAATACAAAAAATAGAAAAAAAATTAGGGAAAAAATTTGGTAAAAAATGGTGATAATTTCGCTAAATATCGATTAAAGTCATTTGTATTGAACTAATCATACTTTTTATATTTTTATCGTTAAGTTCACATTATTTTACATCTAAAACACGTCTTTACAATACATTTGGGTGAATATAAAAGGTCGTAAAAAAATTTTGAAATACAGGTGATGAATTCGCTAAATATCGTCTTAAGTCATTTCTATTAAACTAATCATACTTTTTATAATTTTAACGTTAATTTCACATTATTTTACATCTAAAACACGTATTTACAATACATTTGGGTGAATACAAAAAATAGAAAAAAAATTTGGGAAAAAAATGGTGATAATTCCGCTAAATATCGTTTAAAGTCATTTGTATTGAACTAATCATACTTTTTATATTTTTATCGTTAAGTTCACATTATTTTACATCTAAAACACGTATTTACAATACATTTTGGTGAATACAAAAAATAGAAAAAAAATTAGGGAAAAAATTTGGTAAAAAATGGTGATAATTTCGCTAAATATCGATTAAAGTCATTTGTATTGAACTAATCATACTTTTTATATTCTTAACGTTAAGTTCAGATTATTTTACATCTAAAACACGTATTTACAATACATTTGGGTAAATACAAAAAATAGAAAAAAAATTTGGGAAAAAATTGGGTAAAAAATGGTGATAATTCCGCTAAATATCGTTTAAAGTCATTTGTATTGAACTAATCATACTTTTTATATTTTTATCGTTAAGTTCACATTATTTTACATCTAAAACACGTCTTTACAATACATTTGGGTGAATATAAAAGGTCGTAAAAAAATTTTGAAATACAGGTGATGAATCCGCTAAATATCGTCTTAAGTCATTTCTATTAAACTAATCATACTTTTTATAGTTTTAACGTTAAGTTCACATTATTTTACATCTAAAACACGTATTTACGATACATTTGGGTGAATACAAAAAATAGAAAAAAAATTTGGGAAAAAATTGGGTAAAAAATGGTGATAATTCCGCTAAATATCGTTTAAAGTCATTTGTATTGAACTAATCATACTTTTTATATTTTTATCGTTAAGTTCACATTATTTTACATCAATAACACGTCTTTACAATACATTTGGGTGAATATAAAAGGTCGTAAAAAAATTTTGAAATACAGGTGATGAATCCGCTAAATATCGTCTTAAGTCATTTCTATTAAACTAATCATACTTTTTATATTTTTAACGTTAAGTTCACATTATTTTACATCTAAAACACGTATTTACAATACATTTGGGTGAATACAAAAAATAGAAAAAAAATTTGGGAAAAAATTGGGTAAAAAATGGTGATAATTCCGCTAAATATCGTTTAAAGTCATTTGTATTGAACTAATCATACTTTTTATATTTTTATCGTTAAGTTCACATAATTTTACATCAATAACACGTCTTTACAATACATTTGGGTGAATATAAAAGGTCGTAAAAAAATTTTGAAATACAGGTGATGAATCCGCTAAATATCGTCTTAAGTCATTTCTATTAAACTAATCATACTTTTTATATTTTTAACGTTAAGTTCACCTTATTTTACATCTAAAACACGTATTTACAATACATTTGGGTGAATACAAAAAATAGAAAAAAAATTTGGGAAAAAATTGGGTAAAAAATGGTGATAATTCCGCTAAATATCGTTTAAAGTCATTTGTATTGAACTAATCATACTTTTTATATTTTTATCGGTAAGTTCACATAATTTTACATCAATAACACGTCTTTACAATACATTTGGGTGAATATAAAAGGTCGTAAAAAAATTTTGAAATACAGGTGATGAATCCGCTAAATATCGTCTTAAGTCATTTCTATTAAACTAATCATACTTTTTATATTTTTAACGTTAAGTTCACCTTATTTTACATCTAAAACACGTATTTACAATACATTTGGGTGAATACAAAAAATAGAAAAAAAATTTGGGAAAAATTTGGGTAAAAAATGGTGATAATTCCGCTAAATATCGTTTAAAGTCATTTGTATTGAACTAATCATACTTTTTATATTTTTATCGTTAAGTTCACATTATTTTACATCAATAACACGTCTTTACAATACATTTGGGTGAATATAAAAGGTCGTAAAAAAATTTTGAAATACAGGTGATGAATCCGCTAAATATCGTCTTAAGTCATTTCTATTAAACTAATCATACTTTTTATATTTTTATCGTTAAGTTCACATTATTTTACATCTAAAACACGTATTTACAATACATTTGGGTGAATACAAAAAATAGAAAAAAAATTAGGGAAAAAATTTGGTAAAAAATGGTGATAATTTCGCTAAATATCGATTAAAGTCATTTGTATTGAACTAATCATACTTTTTATATTTTTATCGTTAAGTTCACATTATTTTACATCTAAAACACGTCTTTACAATACATTTGGGTGAATATAAAAGGTCGTAAAAAAATTTTGAAATACAGGTGATGAATTCGCTAAATATCGTCTTAAGTCATTTCTATTAAACTAATCATACTTTTTATAATTTTAACGTTAATTTCACATTATTTTACATCTAAAACACGTATTTACAATACATTTGGGTGAATACAAAAAATAGAAAAAAAATTTGGGAAAAAAATGGTGATAATTCCGCTAAATATCGTTTAAAGTCATTTGTATTGAACTAATCATACTTTTTATATTTTTATCGTTAAGTTCACATTATTTTACATCTAAAACACGTATTTACAATACATTTTGGTGAATACAAAAAATAGAAAAAAAATTAGGGAAAAAATTTGGTAAAAAATGGTGATAATTTCGCTAAATATCGATTAAAGTCATTTGTATTGAACTAATCATACTTTTTATATTCTTAACGTTAAGTTCAGATTATTTTACATCTAAAACACGTATTTACAATACATTTGGGTAAATACAAAAAATAGAAAAAAAATTTGGGAAAAAATTGGGTAAAAAATGGTGATAATTCCGCTAAATATCGTTTAAAGTCATTTGTATTGAACTAATCATACTTTTTATATTTTTATCGTTAAGTTCACATTATTTTACATCTAAAACACGTCTTTACAATACATTTGGGTGAATATAAAAGGTCGTAAAAAAATTTTGAAATACAGGTGATGAATCCGCTAAATATCGTCTTAAGTCATTTCTATTAAACTAATCATACTTTTTATATTTTTAACGTTAAGTTCACATTATTTTACATCTAAAACACATATTTACAATACATTTGGGTGAATACAAAAAATAGAAAAAAAATTAGGGAAAAAATTTGGTAAAAAATGGTGATAATTTCGCTAAATATCGATTAAAGTCATTTGTATTGAACTAATCATACTTTTTATATTTTTATCGTTAAGTTCACATTATTTTACATCTAAAACACGTCTTTACAATACATTTGGGTGAATATAAAAGGTCGTAAAAAAATTTTGAAATACAGGTGATGAATCCGCTAAATATCGTCTTAAGTCATTTCTATTAAACTAATCATACTTTTTATATTTTTAACGTTAAGTTCACATTATTTTACATCTAAAACACGTCTTTACAATACATTTGGGTGAATATAAAAGGTCGTAAAAAAATTTTGAAATACAGTTGATGAATCCGCTAAATATCGTCTTAAGTCATTTCTATTAAACTAATCATACTTTTTATATTCTTAACGTTAAGTTCAGATTATTTTACATCTAAAACACGTATTTACAATACATTTGGGTAAATACAAAAAATAGAAAAAAAATTTGGGAAAAAATTGGGTAAAAAATGGTGATAATTCCGCTAAATATCGTTTAAAGTCATTTGTATTGAACTAATCATACTTTTTATATTTTTATCGTTAAGTTCACATTATTTTACATCTAAAACACGTCTTTACAATACATTTGGGTGAATATAAAAGGTCGTAAAAAAATTTTGAAATACAGGTGATGAATCCGCTAAATATCGTCTTAAGTCATTTCTATTAAACTAATCATACTTTTTATATTTTTAACGTTAAGTTCACATTATTTTACATCTAAAACACATATTTACAATACATTTGGGTGAATACAAAAAATAGAAAAAAAATTAGGGAAAAAATTTGGTAAAAAATGGTGATAATTTCGCTAAATATCGATTAAAGTCATTTGTATTGAACTAATCATACTTTTTATATTTTTATCGTTAAGTTCACATTATTTTACATCTAAAACACGTCTTTACAATACATTTGGGTGAATATAAAAGGTCGTAAAAAAATTTTGAAATACAGGTGATGAATCCGCTAAATATCGTCTTAAGTCATTTCTATTAAACTAATCATACTTTTTATATTTTTAACGTTAAGTTCACATTATTTTACATCTAAAACACGTATTTACAATACATTTGGGTGAATACAAAAAATAGAAAAAAAAGTTTGGGAAAAAATTGGGTAAAAAATGGTGATAATTCCGCTAAATATCGTTTAAAGTCATTTGTATTGAACTAATCATACTTTTTATATTTTTATCGTTAAGTTCACATAATTTTACATCAATAACACGTCTTTACAATACATTTGGGTGAATATAAAAGGTCGTAAAAAAATTTTGAAATACAGGTGATGAATCCGCTAAATATCGTCTTAAGTTATTTCTATTAAACTAATCATACTTTTTATATTTTTAACGTTAAGTTCACATTATTTTACATCTAAAACACATATTTACAATACATTTGGGTGAATACAAAAAATAGAAAAAAAATTAGGGAAAAAATTTGGTAAAAAATGGTGATAATTCCGCTAAATATCGTTTAAAGTCATTTGTATTGAACTAATCATACTTTTTATATTTTTATCGTTAAGTTCACATAATTTTACATCAATAACACGTCTTTACAATACATTTGGGTGAATATAAAAGGTCGTAAAAAAATTTTGAAATACAGGTGATGAATCCGCTAAATATCGTCTTAAGTCATTTCTATTAAACTAATCATACTTTTTATATTTTTAACGTTAAGTTCACCTTATTTTACATCTAAAACACGTATTTACAATACATTTGGGTGAATACAAAAAATAGAAAAAAAATTTGGGAAAAATTTGGGTAAAAAATGGTGATAATTCCGCTAAATATCGTTTAAAGTCATTTGTATTGAACTAATCATACTTTTTATATTTTTATCGTTAAGTTCACATTATTTTACATCAATAACACGTCTTTACAATACATTTGGGTGAATATAAAAGGTCGTAAAAAAATTTTGAAATACAGGTGATGAATCCGCTAAATATCGTCTTAAGTCATTTCTATTAAACTAATCATACTTTTTATATTTTTAACGTTAAGTTCACATTATTTTACATCTAAAACACGTATTTACAATACATTTGGGTGAATACAAAAAATAGAAAAAAAATTTGGGAAAAATTTGGGTAAAAAATGGTGATAATTCCGCTAAATATCGTTTAAAGTCATTTGTATTGAACTAATCATACTTTTTATATTTTTATCGTTAAGTTCACATTATTTTACATCAATAACACGTCTTTACCATACATTTGGGTGAATATAAAAGGTCGTAAAAAAATTTTGAAATACAGGTGATGAATCCGCTAAATATCGTCTTAAGTCATTTCTATTAAACTAATCATACTTTTTATATTTTTAACGTTAAGTTCACATTATTTTACATCTAAAACACGTATTTACAATACATTTGGGTGAATACAAAAAATAGAAAAAAAAGTTTGGGAAAAAATTGGGTAAAAAATGGTGATAATTCCGCTAAATATCGTTTAAAGTCATTTGTATTGAACTAATCATACTTTTTATATTTTTATCGTTAAGTTCACATAATTTTACATCAATAACACGTCTTTACAATACATTTGGGTGAATATAAAAGGTCGTAAAAAAATTTTGAAATACAGGTGATGAATCCGCTAAATATCGTCTTAAGTCATTTCTATTAAACTAATCATACTTTTTATATTTTTAACGTTAAGTTCACATTATTTTACATCTAAAACACGTATTTACAATACATTTGGGTGAATACAAAAAATAGAAAAAAAATTTGGGAAAAATTTGGGTAAAAAATGGTGATAATTCCGCTAAATATCGTTTAAAGTCATTTGTATTGAACTAATCATACTTTTTATATTTTTATCGTTAAGTTCACATTATTTTACATCAATAACACGTCTTTACAATACATTTGGGTGAATATAAAAGGTCGTAAAAAAATTTTGAAATACAGGTGATGAATCCGCTAAATATCGTCTTAAGTCATTTCTATTAAACTAATCATACTTTTTATATTTTTAACGTTAAGTTCACATTATTTTACATCTAAAACACGTATTTACAATACATTTGGGTGAATACAAAAAATAGAAAAAAAAGTTTGGGAAAAAATTGGGTAAAAAATGGTGATAATTCCGCTAAATATCGTTTAAAGTCATTTGTATTGAACTAATCATACTTTTTATATTTTTATCGTTAAGTTCACATAATTTTACATCAATAACACGTCTTTACAATACATTTGGGTGAATATAAAAGGTCGTAAAAAAATTTTGAAATACAGGTGATGAATCCGCTAAATATCGTTTTAAGTCATTTCTATTAAACTAATCATACTTTTTATATTTTTAACGTTAAGTTCACATTATTTTACATCTAAAACACGTATTTACAATACATTTGGGTGAATACAAAAAATAGAAAAAAAATTTGGGAAAAATTTGGGTAAAAAATGGTGATAATTCCGCTAAATATCGTTTAAAGTCATTTGTATTGAACTAATCATACTTTTTATATTTTTATCGTTAAGTTCACATTATTTTACATCAATAACACGTCTTTACAATACATTTGGGTGAATATAAAAGGTCGTAAAAAAATTTTGAAATACAGGTGATGAATCCGCTAAATATCGTCTTAAGTCATTTCTATTAAACTAATCATACTTTTTATATTTTTAACGTTAAGTTCACATTATTTTACATCTAAAACACGTATTTACAATACATTTGGGTGAATACAAAAAATAGAAAAAAAATTTGGGAAAAAATTGGGTAAAAAATGGTGATAATTCCGCTAAATATCGTTTAAAGTCATTTGTATTGAACTAATCATACTTTTTATATTTTTATCGTTAAGTTCACATTATTTTACATCAATAACACGTCTTTACAATACATTTGGGTGAATATAAAAGGTCGTAAAAAAATTTTGAAATACAGGTGATGAATCCGCTAAATATCGTCTTAAGTCATTTCTATTAAACTAATCATACTTTTTATATTTTTAACGTTAAGTTCACATTATTTTACATCTAAAACACGTATTTACAATACATTTGGGTGAATACAAAAAATAGAAAAAAAAGTTTGGGAAAAAATTGGGTAAAAAATGGTGATAATTCCGCTAAATATCGTTTAAAGTCATTTGTATTGAACTAATCATACTTTTTATATTTTTATCGTTAAGTTCACATAATTTTACATCAATAACACGTCTTTACAATACATTTGGGTGAATATAAAAGGTCGTAAAAAAATTTTGAAATACAGGTGATGAATCCGCTAAATATCGTCTTAAGTCATTTCTATTAAACTAATCATACTTTTTATATTTTTAACGTTAAGTTCACATTATTTTACATCTAAAACACGTATTTACAATACATTTGGGTGAATACAAAAAATAGAAAAAAAATTTGGGAAAAATTTGGGTAAAAAATGGTGATAATTCCGCTAAATATCGTTTAAAGTCATTTGTATTGAACTAATCATACTTTTTATATTTTTATCGTTAAGTTCACATTATTTTACATCAATAACACGTCTTTACAATACATTTGGGTGAATATAAAAGGTCGTAAAAAAATTTTGAAATACAGGTGATGAATCCGCTAAATATCGTCTTAAGTCATTTCTATTAAACTAATCATACTTTTTATATTTTTAACGTTAAGTTCACATTATTTTACATCTAAAACACGTATTTACAATACATTTGGGTGAATACAAAAAATAGAAAAAAAATTTGGGAAAAATTTGGGTAAAAAATGGTGATAATTCCGCTAAATATCGTTTAAAGTCATTTGTATTGAACTAATCATACTTTTTATATTTTTATCGTTAAGTTCACATTATTTTACATCAATAACACGTCTTTACAATACATTTGGGTGAATATAAAAGGTCGTAAAAAAATTTTGAAATACAGGTGATGAATCCGCTAAATATCGTCTTAAGTCATTTCTATTAAACTAATCATACTTTTTATATTTTTAACGTTAAGTTCACATTATTTTACATCTAAAACACGTATTTACAATACATTTGGGTGAATACAAAAAATAGAAAAAAAAGTTTGGGAAAAAATTGGGTAAAAAATGGTGATAATTCCGCTAAATATCGTTTAAAGTCATTTGTATTGAACTAATCATACTTTTTATATTTTTATCGTTAAGTTCACATAATTTTACATCAATAACACGTCTTTACAATACATTTGGGTGAATATAAAAGGTCGTAAAAAAATTTTGAAATACAGGTGATGAATCCGCTAAATATCGTCTTAAGTCATTTCTATTAAACTAATCATACTTTTTATATTTTTAACGTTAAGTTCACATTATTTTACATCTAAAACACGTATTTACAATACATTTGGGTGAATACAAAAAATAGAAAAAAAATTTGGGAAAAATTTGGGTAAAAAATGGTGATAATTCCGCTAAATATCGTTTAAAGTCATTTGTATTGAACTAATCATACTTTTTATATTTTTATCGTTAAGTTCACATAATTTTACATCAATAACACGTCTTTACAATACATTTGGGTGAATATAAAAGGTCGTAAAAAAATTTTGAAATACAGGTGATGAATCCGCTAAATATCGTCTTAAGTCATTTCTATTAAACTAATCATACTTTTTATATTTTTAACGTTAAGTTCACATTATTTTACATCTAAAACACGTATTTACAATACATTTGGGTGAATACAAAAAATAGAAAAAAAATTTGGGAAAAAATTGGGTAAAAAATGGTGATAATTCCGCTAAATATCGTTTAAAGTCATTTGTATTGAACTAATCATACTTTTTATATTTTTATCGTTAAGTTCACATTATTTTACATCAATAACACGTCTTTACAATACATTTGGGTGAATATAAAAGGTCGTAAAAAAATTTTGAAATACAGGTGATGAATCCGCTAAATATCGTCTTAAGTCATTTCTATTAAACTAATCATACTTTTTATATTTTTAACGTTAAGTTCACATTATTTTACATCTAAAACACGTATTTACAATACATTTGGGTGAATACAAAAAATAGAAAAAAAAGTTTGGGAAAAAATTGGGTAAAAAATGGTGATAATTCCGCTAAATATCGTTTAAAGTCATTTGTATTGAACTAATCATACTTTTTATATTTTTATCGTTAAGTTCACATAATTTTACATCAATAACACGTCTTTACAATACATTTGGGTGAATATAAAAGGTCGTAAAAAAATTTTGAAATACAGGTGATGAATCCGCTAAATATCGTCTTAAGTCATTTCTATTAAACTAATCATACTTTTTATATTTTTAACGTTAAGTTCACATTATTTTACATCTAAAACACGTATTTACAATACATTTGGGTGAATACAAAAAATAGAAAAAAAATTTGGGAAAAATTTGGGTAAAAAATGGTGATAATTCCGCTAAATATCGTTTAAAGTCATTTGTATTGAACTAATCATACTTTTTATATTTTTATCGTTAAGTTCACATTATTTTACATCAATAACACGTCTTTACAATACATTTGGGTGAATATAAAAGGTCGTAAAAAAATTTTGAAATACAGGTGATGAATCCGCTAAATATCGTCTTAAGTCATTTCTATTAAACTAATCATACTTTTTATATTTTTAACGTTAAGTTCACATTATTTTACATCTAAAACACGTATTTACAATACATTTGGGTGAATACAAAAAATAGAAAAAAAATTTGGGAAAAATTTGGGTAAAAAATGGTGATAATTCCGCTAAATATCGTTTAAAGTCATTTGTATTGAACTAATCATACTTTTTATATTTTTATCGTTAAGTTCACATTATTTTACATCAATAACACGTCTTTACAATACATTTGGGTGAATATAAAAGGTGGTAAAAAAATTTTGAAATACAGGTGATGAATCCGCTAAATATCGTCTTAAGTCATTTCTATTAAACTAATCATACTTTTTATATTTTTAACGTTAAGTTCACATTATTTTACATCTAAAACACGTATTTACAATACATTTGGGTGAATACAAAAAATAGAAAAAAAATTTGGGAAAAAATTGGGTAAAAAATGGTGATAATTCCGCTAAATATCGTTTAAAGTCATTTGTATTGAACTAATCATACTTTTTATATTTTTATCGTTAAGTTCACATTATTTTACATCAATAACACGTCTTTACAATACATTTGGGTGAATATAAAAGGTCGTAAAAAAATTTTGAAATACAGGTGATGAATCCGCTAAATATCGTCTTAAGTCATTTCTATTAAACTAATCATACTTTTTATATTTTTAACGTTAAGTTCACATTATTTTACATCTAAAACACGTATTTACAATACATTTGGGTGAATACAAAAAATAGAAAAAAAATTTGGGAAAAAATTGGGTAAAAAATGGTGATAATTCCGCTAAATATCGTTTAAAGTCATTTGTATTGAACTAATCATACTTTTTATATTTTTATCGTTAAGTTCACATTATTTTACATCAATAACACGTCTTTACAATACATTTGGGTGAATATAAAAGGTCGTAAAAAAATTTTGAAATACAGGTGATGAATCCGCTAAATATCGTCTTAAGTCATTTCTATTAAACTAATCATACTTTTTATATTTTTAACGTTAAGTTCACATTATTTTACATCTAAAACACGTATTTACAATACATTTGGGTGAATACAAAAAATAGAAAAAAAAGTTTGGGAAAAAATTGGGTAAAAAATGGTGATAATTCCGCTAAATATCGTTTAAAGTCATTTGTATTGAACTAATCATACTTTTTATATTTTTATCGTTAAGTTCACATAATTTTACATCAATAACACGTCTTTACAATACATTTGGGTGAATATAAAAGGTCGTAAAAAAATTTTGAAATACAGGTGATGAATCCGCTAAATATCGTCTTAAGTCATTTCTATTAAACTAATCATACTTTTTATATTTTTAACGTTAAGTTCACATTATTTTACATCTAAAACACGTATTTACAATACATTTGGGTGAATACAAAAAATAGAAAAAAAATTTGGGAAAAATTTGGGTAAAAAATGGTGATAATTCCGCTAAATATCGTTTAAAGTCATTTGTATTGAACTAATCATACTTTTTATATTTTTATCGTTAAGTTCACATTATTTTACATCAATAACACGTCTTTACAATACATTTGGGTGAATATAAAAGGTCGTAAAAAAATTTTGAAATACAGGTGATGAATCCGCTAAATATCGTCTTAAGTCATTTCTATTAAACTAATCATACTTTTTATATTTTTAACGTTAAGTTCACATTATTTTACATCTAAAACACGTATTTACAATACATTTGGGTGAATACAAAAAATAGAAAAAAAAGTTTGGGAAAAAATTGGGTAAAAAATGGTGATAATTCCGCTAAATATCGTTTAAAGTCATTTGTATTGAACTAATCATACTTTTTATATTTTTATCGTTAAGTTCACATAATTTTACATCAATAACACGTCTTTACAATACATTTGGGTGAATATAAAAGGTCGTAAAAAAATTTTGAAATACAGGTGATGAATCCGCTAAATATCGTCTTAAGTCATTTCTATTAAACTAATCATACTTTTTATATTTTTAACGTTAAGTTCACATTATTTTACATCTAAAACACGTATTTACAATACATTTGGGTGAATACAAAAAATAGAAAAAAAATTTGGGAAAAATTTGGGTAAAAAATGGTGATAATTCCGCTAAATATCGTTTAAAGTCATTTGTATTGAACTAATCATACTTTTTATATTTTTATCGTTAAGTTCACATTATTTTACATCAATAACACGTCTTTACAATACATTTGGGTGAATATAAAAGGTGGTAAAAAAATTTTGAAATACAGGTGATGAATCCGCTAAATATCGTCTTAAGTCATTTCTATTAAACTAATCATACTTTTTATATTTTTAACGTTAAGTTCACATTATTTTACATCTAAAACACGTATTTACAATACATTTGGGTGAATACAAAAAATAGAAAAAAAATTTGGGAAAAATTTGGGTAAAAAATGGTGATAATTCCGCTAAATATCGTTTAAAGTCATTTGTATTGAACTAATCATACTTTTTATATTTTTATCGTTAAGTTCACATTATTTTACATCAATAACACGTCTTTACAATACATTTGGGTGAATATAAAAGGTCGTAAAAAAATTTTGAAATACAGGTGATGAATCCGCTAAATATCGTCTTAAGTCATTTCTATTAAACTAATCATACTTTTTATATTTTTAACGTTAAGTTCACATTATTTTACATCTAAAACACGTATTTACAATACATTTGGGTGAATACAAAAAATAGAAAAAAAATTTGGGAAAAAATTGGGTAAAAAATGGTGATAATTCCGCTAAATATCGTTTAAAGTCATTTGTATTGAACTAATCATACTTTTTATATTTTTATCGTTAAGTTCACATTATTTTACATCAATAACACGTCTTTACAATACATTTGGGTGAATATAAAAGGTCGTAAAAAAATTTTGAAATACAGGTGATGAATCCGCTAAATATCGTCTTAAGTCATTTCTATTAAACTAATCATACTTTTTATATTTTTATCGTTAAGTTCACATTATTTTACATCTAAAACACGTATTTACAATACATTTGGGTGAATACAAAAAATAGAAAAAAAAGTTTGGGAAAAAATTGGGTAAAAAATGGTGATAATTCCGCTAAATATCGTTTAAAGTCATTTGTATTGAACTAATCATACTTTTTATATTTTTATCGTTAAGTTCACATAATTTTACATCAATAACACGTCTTTACAATACATTTGGGTGAATATAAAAGGTCGTAAAAAAATTTTGAAATACAGGTGATGAATCCGCTAAATATCGTCTTAAGTCATTTCTATTAAACTAATCATACTTTTTATATTTTTAACGTTAAGTTCACATTATTTTACATCTAAAACACGTATTTACAATACATTTGGGTGAATACAAAAAATAGAAAAAAAATTTGGGAAAAATTTGGGTAAAAAATGGTGATAATTCCGCTAAATATCGTTTAAAGTCATTTGTATTGAACTAATCATACTTTTTATATTTTTATCGTTAAGTTCACATTATTTTACATCAATAACACGTCTTTACAATACATTTGGGTGAATATAAAAGGTGGTAAAAAAATTTTGAAATACAGGTGATGAATCCGCTAAATATCGTCTTAAGTCATTTCTATTAAACTAATCATACTTTTTATATTTTTAACGTTAAGTTCACATTATTTTACATCTAAAACACGTATTTACAATACATTTGGGTGAATACAAAAAATAGAAAAAAAATTTGGGAAAAAATTGGGTAGAAAATGGTGATAATTCCGCTAAATATCGTTTAAAGTCATTTGTATTGAACTAATCATACTTTTTATATTTTTATCGTTAAGTTCACATTATTTTACATCAATAACACGTCTTTACAATACATTTGGGTGAATATAAAAGGTCGTAAAAAAATTTTGAAATACAGGTGATGAATCCGCTAAATATCGTCTTAAGTCATTTCTATTAAACTAATCATACTTTTTATATTTTTAACGTTAAGTTCACATTATTTTACATCTAAAACACGTATTTACAATACATTTGGGTGAATACAAAAAATAGAAAAAAAATTTGGGAAAAAATTGGGTAAAAAATGGTGATAATTCCGCTAAATATCGTTTAAAGTCATTTGTATTGAACTAATCATACTTTTTATATTTTTATCGTTAAGTTCACATTATTTTACATCAATAACACGTCTTTACAATACATTTGGGTGAATATAAAAGGTCGTAAAAAAATTTTGAAATACAGGTGATGAATCCGCTAAATATCGTCTTAAGTCATTTCTATTAAACTAATCATACTTTTTATATTTTTAACGTTAAGTTCACATTATTTTACATCTAAAACACGTATTTACAATACATTTGGGTGAATACAAAAAATAGAAAAAAAAGTTTGGGAAAAAATTGGGTAAAAAATGGTGATAATTCCGCTAAATATCGTTTAAAGTCATTTGTATTGAACTAATCATACTTTTTATATTTTTATCGTTAAGTTCACATAATTTTACATCAATAACACGTCTTTACAATACATTTGGGTGAATATAAAAGGTCGTAAAAAAATTTTGAAATACAGGTGATGAATCCGCTAAATATCGTCTTAAGTCATTTCTATAAAACTAATCATACTTTTTATATTTTTAACGTTAAGTTCACATTATTTTACATCTAAAACACGTATTTACAATACATTTGGGTGAATACAAAAAATAGAAAAAAAATTTGGGAAAAATTTGGGTAAAAAATGGTGATAATTCCGCTAAATATCGTTTAAAGTCATTTGTATTGAACTAATCATACTTTTTATATTTTTATCGTTAAGTTCACATTATTTTACATCAATAACACGTCTTTACAATACATTTGGGTGAATATAAAAGGTGGTAAAAAAATTTTGAAATACAGGTGATGAATCCGCTAAATATCGTCTTAAGTTATTTCTATTAAACTAATCATACTTTTTATATTTTTAACGTTAAGTTCACATTATTTTACATCTAAAACACATATTTACAATACATTTGGGTGAATACAAAAAATAGAAAAAAAATTAGGGAAAAAATTTGGTAAAAAATGGTGATAATTCCGCTAAATATCGTTTAAAGTCATTTGTATTGAACTAATCATACTTTTTATATTTTTATCGTTAAGTTCACATTATTTTACATCTAAAACACGTATTTACAATACATTTGGGTGAATATAAAAGGTCGTAAAAAAATTTTGAAATACAGGTGATGAATCCGCTAAATATCGTCTTAAGTCATTTCTATTAAACTAATCATACTTTTTATATTTTTAACGTTAAGTTCACATTATTTTACATCTAAAACACGTATTTACAATACATTTGGGTGAATACAAAAAATAGAAAAAAAATTTGGGAAAAATTTGGGTAAAAAATGGTGATAATTCCGCTAAATATCGTTTAAAGTCATTTGTATTGAACTATTCATACTTTTTATATTTTTATCGTTAAGTTCACATTATTTTACATCAATAACACGTCTTTACAATACATTTGGGTGAATATAAAAGGTCGTAAAAAAATTTTGAAATACAGGTGATGAATCCGCTAAATATCGTCTTAAGTCATTTCTATTAAACTAATCATACTTTTTATATTTTTAACGTTAAGTTCACATTATTTTACATCTAAAACACGTATTTACAATACATTTGGGTGAATACAAAAAATAGAAAAAAAAGTTTGGGAAAAAATTGGGTAAAAAATGGTGATAATTCCGCTAAATATCGTTTAAAGTCATTTGTATTGAACTAATCATACTTTTTATATTTTTATCGTTAAGTTCACATTATTTTACATCAATAACACGTCTTTACAATACATTTGGGTGAATATAAAAGGTCGTAAAAAAATTTTGAAATACAGGTGATGAATCCGATAAATATCGTCTTAAGTCATTTCTATTAAACTAATCATACTTTTTATATTTTTAACGTTAAGTTCACATTATTTTACATCTAAAACACGTATTTACAATACATTTGGGTGAATACAAAAAATAGAAAAAAAAGTTTGGGAAAAAATTGGGTAAAAAATGGTGATAATTCCGCTAAATATCGTTTAAAGTCATTTGTATTGAACTAATCATACTTTTTATATTTTTATCGTTAAGTTCACATAATTTTACATCAATAACACGTCTTTACAATACATTTGGGTGAATATAAAAGGTCGTAAAAAAAATTTGAAATACAGGTGATGAATCCGCTAAATATCGTCTTAAGTCATTTCTATTAAACTAATCATACTTTTTATATTTTTAACGTTAAGTTCACATTATTTTACATCTAAAACACGTATTTACAATACATTTGGGTGAATACAAAAAATAGAAAAAAAATTTGGGAAAAAATTGGGTAAAAAATGGTGATAATTCCGCTAAATATCGTTTAAAGTCATTTGTATTGAACTAATCATACTTTTTATATTTTTATCGTTAAATTCACATTATTTTACATCTAAAACACGTCTTTACAATACATTTGGGTGAATATAAAAGGTCGTAAAAAAATTTTGAAATACAGGTGATGAATCCGCTAAATATCGTCTTAAGTCATTTCTATTAAACTAATCATACTTTTTATATTTTTAACGTTAAGTTCACATTATTTTACATCTAAAACACGTATTTACAATACATTTGGGTGAATACAAAAAATAGAAAAAAAATTAGGGAAAAAATTTGGTAAAAAATGGTGATAATTCCGCTAAATATCGTTTAAAGTCATTTGTATTGAACTAATCATACTTTTTATATTTTTATCGTTAAGTTCACATAATTTTACATCAATAACACGTCTTTACAATACATTTGGGTGAATATAAAAGGTCGTAAAAAAATTTTGAAATACAGGTGATGAATCCGCTAAATATCGTCTTAAGTCATTTCTATTAAACTAATCATACTTTTTATATTTTTAACGTTAAGTTCACCTTATTTTACATCTAAAACACGTATTTACAATACATTTGGGTGAATACAAAAAATAGAAAAAAAATTTGGGAAAAATTTGGGTAAAAAATGGTGATAATTCCGCTAAATATCGTTTAAAGTCATTTGTATTGAACTAATCATACTTTTTATATTTTTATCGTTAAGTTCACATTATTTTACATCAATAACACGTCTTTACAATACATTTGGGTGAATATAAAAGGTCGTAAAAAAATTTTGAAATACAGGTGATGAATCCGCTAAATATCGTCATAAGTCATTTCTATTAAACTAATCATACTTTTTATATTTTTAACGTTAAGTTCACATTATTTTACATCTAAAACACGTATTTACAATACATTTGGGTGAATACAAAAAATAGAAAAAAAATTTGGGAAAAAATTGGGTAAAAAATTGTGATAATTCCGCTAAATATCGTTTAAAGTCATTTGTATTGAACTAATCATACTTTTTATATTTTTATCGTTAAGTTCACATAATTTTACATCAATAACACGTCTTTACAATACATTTGGGTGAATATAAAAGGTCGTAAAAAAATTTTGAAATACAGGTGATGAATCCGCTAAATATCGTCTTAAGTCATTTCTATTAAACTAATCATACTTTTTATATTTTTAACGTTAAGTTCACATTATTTTACATCTAAAACACGTATTTACAATACATTTGGGTAAATACAAAAAATAGAAAAAAAATTAGGGAAAAAATTTGGTAAAAAATGGTGATAATTTCGCTAAATATCGATTAAAGTCATTTGTATTGAACTAATCATACTTTTTATATTTTTATCGTTAAGTTCACATTATTTTACATCTAAAACACGTCTTTACAATACATTTGGGTGAATATAAAAGGTCGTAAAAAAATTTTGAAATACAGGTGATGAATCCGCTAAATATCGTCTTAAGTCATTTCTATTAAACTAATCATACTTTTTATATTTTTAACGTTAAGTTCACATTATTTTACATCTAAAACACGTATTTACAATACATTTGGATGAATACAAAAAATAGAAAAAAAATTTGGGAAAAAAATGGTGATAATTCCGCTAAATATCGTTTAAAGTCATTTGTATTGAACTAATCATACTTTTTATATTTTTATCGTTAAGTTCAAATTATTTTACATCAATAACACGTCTTTACAATACATTTGGGTGAATATAAAAGGTCGTAAAAAAATTTTGAAATACAGGTGATGAATCCGCTAAATATCGTCTTAAGTCATTTCTATTAAACTAATCATACTTTTTATATTTTTAACGTTATGTTCACATTATTCTACATCTAAAACACGTATTTACAATACATTTGGGTGAATACAAAAAATAGAAAAAAAATTTGGGAAAAATTTGGGTAAAAAATGGTGATAATTCCGCTAAATATCGTTTAATGTCATTTGTATTGAACTAATCATACTTTTTATATTTTTATCGTTAAGTTTACATTATTTTACATCAATAACACGTCTTTACAATACATTTGGGTGAATATAAAAGGTCGTAAAAAAATTTTGAAATACAGGTGATGAATCCGCTAAATATCGTCTTAAGTCATTTCTATTAAACTAATCATACTTTTTATATTTTTAACGTTAAGTTCACATTATTTTACATCTAAAACACGTATTTACAATACATTTGGGTAAATACAAAAAATAGAAAAAAAATTAGGGAAAAAATTTGGTAAAAAATGGTGATAATTTCGCTAAATATCGATTAAAGTCATTTGTATTGAACTAATCATACTTTTTATATTTTTATCGTTAAGTTCACATTATTTTACATCTAAAACACGTCTTTACAATACATTTGGGTGAATATAAAAGGTCGTAAAAAAATTTTGAAATACAGGTGATGAATCCGCTAAATATCGTCTTAAGTCATTTCTATTAAACTAATCATACTTTTTATATTTTTAACGTTAAGTTCACATTATTTTACATCTAAAACACGTATTTACAATACATTTGGGTGAATACAAAAAATAGAAAAAAAATTTGGGAAAAAATTGGGTAAAAAATGGTGATAATTCCGCTAAATATCGTTTAAAGTCATTTGTATTGAACTAATCATACTTTTTATATTTTTATCGTTAAGTTCACATAATTTTACATCAATAACACGTCTTTACAATACATTTGGGTGAATATAAAAGGTCGTAAAAAAATTTTGAAATACAGGTGATTAATCCGCTAAATATCGTCTTAAGTCATTTCTATTAAACTAATCATACTTTTTATATTTTTAAAGTTAAGTTCACATTATTTTACATCTAAAACACGTATTTACAATACATTTGGGTGAATACAAAAAATAGAAAAAAAATTTGGGAAAAATTTGGGTAAAAAATGGTGATAATTCCGCTAAATATCGTTTAAAGTCATTTGTATTGAACTAATCATACTTTTTATATTTTTATCGTTAAGTTCACATTATTTTACATTAATAACACGTCTTTACAATACATTTGGGTGAATATAAAAGGTCGTAAAAAAATTTTGAAATACAGGTGATGAATCCGCTAAATATCGTCTTAAGTCATTTCTATTAAACTAATCATACTTTTTATATTTTTAACGTTATGTTCACATTATTCTACATCTAAAACACGTATTTACAATACATTTGGGTGAATACAAAAAATAGAAAAAAAATTTGGGAAAAATTTGGGTAAAAAATGGTGATAATTCCGCTAAATATCGTTTAAAGTCATTTGTATTGAACTAATCATACTTTTTATATTTTTATCGTTAAGTTCACATTATTTTACATCAATAACACGTCTTTACAATACATTTGGGTGAATATAAAAGGTCGTAAAAAAATTTTGAAATACAGGTGATGAATCCGCTAAATATCGTCTTAAGTCATTTCTATTAAACTAATCATACTTTTTATATTTTTAACGTTAAGTTCACATTATTTTACATCTAAAACACGTATTTACAATACATTTGGGTGAATACAAAAAATAGAAAAAAAATTTGGGAAAAAATTGGGTAAAAAATGGTGATAATTCCGCTAAATATCGTTTAAAGTCATTTGTATTGAACTAATCATACTTTTTATATTTTTATCGTTAAGTTCACATTATTTTACATCTAAAACACGTCTTTACAATACATTTGGGTGAATATAAAAGGTGGTAAAAAAATTTTGAAATACAGGTGATGAATCCGCTAAATATCGTCTTAAGTCATTTCTATTAAACTAATCATACTTTTTATATTTTTATCGTTAAGTTCACATTATTTTACATCTAATACACGTATTTAAAATACATTTGGGTGAATACAAAAAATAGAAAAAAAATTGGGAAAAAATTTGGTAAAAAATTGTGATAATTTCGCTAAATATCGATTAAAGTTATTTGTATTGAACTAATCATACTTTTTATATTTTTATCGTTAAGTTCACATTATTTTACATCAATAACACGTCTTTACAATACATTTGGGTGAATATAAAAGGTCGTAAAAAATTTTTGAAATACAGGTGATGAATCCGCTAAATATCGTCTTAAGTCATTTCTATTAAACTAATCATACTTTTTATATTTTTAACGTTAAGTTCACATTATTTTACATCTAAAACACGTATTTACAATACATTTGGGTGAATACAAAAAATAGAAAAAAAATTAGGGAAAAAATTTGGTAAAAAATGGTGATAATTTCGCTAAATATCGATTAAAGTCATTTGTATTGAACTAATCATACTTTTTATATTTTTATCGTTAAGTTCACATTATTTTACATCTAAAACACGTCTTTACAATACATTTGGGTGAATATAAAAGGTCGTAAAAAAATTTTGAAATACAGGTGATGAATCCGCTAAATATCGTCTTAAGTCATTTCTATTAAACTAATCATACTTTTTATATTTTTAACGTTAAGTTCACATTATTTTACATCTAAAACACGTATTTACAATACATTTGGGTGAATACAAAAAATAGAAAAAAAATTTGGGAAAAAAATGGTGATAATTCCGCTAAATATCATTTAAAGTCATTTGTATTGAACTAATCATACTTTTTATATTTTTATCGTTAAGTTCACATTATTTTACATCAATAACACGTCTTTACAATACATTTGGGTGAATATAAAAGGTCGTAAAAAAATTTTGAAATACAGGTGATGAATCCGCTAAATATCGTCTTAAGTCATTTCTATTAAACTAATCATACTTTTTATATTTTTAACGTTAAGTTCACATTATTTTACATCTAAAACACGTATTTACAATACATTTGGGTGAATACAAAAAATAGAAAAAAAATTTGGGAAAAAAATGGTGATAATTCCGCTAAATATCATTTAAAGTCATTTGTATTGAACTAATCATACTTTTTATATTTTTATCGTTAAGTTCACATTATTTTACATCAATAACACGTCTTTACAATACATTTGGGTGAATATAAAAGGTCGTAAAAAAATTTTGAAATACAGGTGATGAATCCGCTAAATATCGTCTTAAGTCATTTCTATTAAACTAATCATACTTTTTATATTTTTAACGTTAAGTTCACATTATTTTACATCTAAAACACGTATTTACAATACATTTGGGTGAATACAAAAAATAGAAAAAAAATTTGGTAAAAAATTGTGATAATTTCGCTAAATATCGATTAAAGTTATTTGTATTGAACTAATCATACTTTTTATATTTTTATCGTTAAGTTCACATTATTTTACATCTAAAACACGTCTTTACAATACATTTGGGTGAATATAAAAGGTCGTAAAAAAATTTTGAAATACAGGTGATGAATCCGCTAAATATCGTCTTAAGTCATTTCTATTAAACTAATCATACTTTTTATATTTTTAACGTTAAGTTCACATTATTTTACATCTAAAACACGTATTTACAATACATTTGGGTAAATACAAAAAATAGAAAAAAAATTAGGGAAAAAATTTGGTAAAAAATGGTGATAATTTCGCTAAATATCGATTAATGTCATTTGTATTGAACTAATCATACTTTTTATATTTTTATCGTTAAGTTCACATTATTTTACATCTAAAACACGTCTTTACAATACATTTGGGTGAATATAAAAGGTCGTAAAAAAATTTTGAAATACAGGTGATGAATCCGCTAAATATCGTCTTAAGTCATTTCTATTAAACTAATCATACTTTTTATATTTTTAACGTTAAGTTCACATTATTTTACATCTAAAACACGTATTTACAATACATTTGGGTGAATACAAAAAATAGAAAAAAAATTTGGTAAAAAATTGTGATAATTTCGCTAAATATCGTTTAAAGTCATTTGTATTGAACTAATCATACTTTTTATATTTTTATCGTTAAGTTCACATTATTTTACATTAATAACACGTCTTTACAATACATTTGGGTGAATATAAAAGGTCGTAAAAAAATTTTGAAATACAGGTGATGAATCCGCTAAATATCGTCTTAAGTCATTTCTATTAAACTAATCATACTTTTTATATTTTTAACGTTATGTTCACATTATTCTACATCTAAAACACGTATTTACAATACATTTGGGTGAATACAAAAAATAGAAAAAAAATTTGGGAAAAATTTGGGTAAAAAATGGTGATAATTCCGCTAAATATCGTTTAAAGTCATTTGTATTGAACTAATCATACTTTTTATATTTTTATCGTTAAGTTCACATTATTTTACATCAATAACACGTCTTTACAATACATTTGGGTGAATATAAAAGGTCGTAAAAAAATTTTGAAATACAGGTGATGAATCCGCTAAATATCGTCTTAAGTCATTTCTATTAAACTAATCATACTTTTTATATTTTTAACGTTAAGTTCACATTATTTTACATCTAAAACACGTATTTACAATACATTTGGGTGAATACAAAAAATAGAAAAAAAATTTGGGAAAAAATTGGGTAAAAAATGGTGATAATTCCGCTAAATATCGTTTAAAGTCATTTGTATTGAACTAATCATACTTTTTATATTTTTATCGTTAAGTTCACATTATTTTACATCTAAAACACGTCTTTACAATACATTTGGGTGAATATAAAAGGTGGTAAAAAAATTTTGAAATACAGGTGATGAATCCGCTAAATATCGTCTTAAGTCATTTCTATTAAACTAATCATACTTTTTATATTTTTATCGTTAAGTTCACATTATTTTACATCTAATACACGTATTTAAAATACATTTGGGTGAATACAAAAAATAGAAAAAAAATTGGGAAAAAATTTGGTAAAAAATTGTGATAATTTCGCTAAATATCGATTAAAGTTATTTGTATTGAACTAATCATACTTTTTATATTTTTATCGTTAAGTTCACATTATTTTACATCTAAAACACGTCTTTACAATACATTTGGGTGAATATAAAAGGTCGTAAAAAAATTTTGAAATACAGGTGATGAATCCGCTAAATATCGTCTTAAGTCATTTCTATTAAACTAATCATACTTTTTATATTTTTAACGTTATGTTCACATTATTCTACATCTAAAACACGTATTTACAATACATTTGGGTGAATACAAAAAATAGAAAAAAAATTTGGGAAAAATTTGGGTAAAAAATGGTGATAATTCCGCTAAATATCGTTTAAAGTCATTTGTATTGAACTAATCATACTTTTTATATTTTTATCGTTAAGTTCACATTATTTTACATCAATAACACGTCTTTACAATACATTTGGGTGAATATAAAAGGTCGTAAAAAAATTTTGAAATACAGGTGATGAATCCGCTAAATATCGTCTTAAGTCATTTCTATTAAACTAATCATACTTTTTATATTTTTAACGTTAAGTTCACATTATTTTACATCTAAAACACGTATTTACAATACATTTGGGTGAATACAAAAAATAGAAAAAAAATTTGGGAAAAAATTGGGTAAAAAATGGTGATAATTCCGCTAAATATCGTTTAAAGTCATTTGTATTGAACTAATCATACTTTTTATATTTTTATCGTTAAGTTCACATTATTTTACATCTAAAACACGTCTTTACAATACATTTGGGTGAATATAAAAGGTGGTAAAAAAATTTTGAAATACAGGTGATGAATCCGCTAAATATCGTCTTAAGTCATTTCTATTAAACTAATCATACTTTTTATATTTTTATCGTTAAGTTCACATTATTTTACATCTAATACACGTATTTAAAATACATTTGGGTGAATACAAAAAATAGAAAAAAAATTGGGAAAAAATTTGGTAAAAAATTGTGATAATTTCGCTAAATATCGATTAAAGTTATTTGTATTGAACTAATCATACTTTTTATATTTTTATCGTTAAGTTCACATTATTTTACATCTAAAACACGTCTTTACAATACATTTGGGTGAATATAAAAGGTCGTAAAAAAATTTTGAAATACAGGTGATGAATCCGCTAAATATCGTCTTAAGTCATTTCTATTAAACTAATCATACTTTTTATATTTTTAACGTTAAGTTCACATTATTTTACATCTAAAACACGTATTTACAATACATTTGGATAAATACAAAAAATAGAAAAAAAATTAGGGAAAAAATTTGGTAAAAAATGGTGATAATTTCGCTAAATATCGATTAATGTCATTTGTATTGAACTAATCATACTTTTTATATTTTTATCGTTAAGTTCACATTATTTTACATCTAAAACACGTCTTTACAATACATTTGGGTGAATATAAAAGGTCGTAAAAAAATTTTGAAATACAGGTGATGAATCCGCTAAATATCGTCTTAAGTCATTTCTATTAAACTAATCATACTTTTTATATTTTTAACGTTAAGTTCACATTATTTTACATCTAAAACACGTATTTACAATACATTTGGGTGAATACAAAAAATAGAAAAAAAATTTGGTAAAAAATTGTGATAATTTCGCTAAATATCGTTTAAAGTCATTTGTATTGAACTAATCATACTTTTTATATTTTTATCGTTAAGTTCACATTATTTTACATTAATAACACGTCTTTACAATACATTTGGGTGAATATAAAAGGTCGTAAAAAAATTTTGAAATACAGGTGATGAATCCGCTAAATATCGTCTTAAGTCATTTCTATTAAACTAATCATACTTTTTATATTTTTAACGTTATGTTCACATTATTCTACATCTAAAACACGTATTTACAATACATTTGGGTGAATACAAAAAATAGAAAAAAAATTTGGGAAAAATTTGGGTAAAAAATGGTGATAATTCCGCTAAATATCGTTTAAAGTCATTTGTATTGAACTAATCATACTTTTTATATTTTTATCGTTAAGTTCACATTATTTTACATCAATAACACGTCTTTACAATACATTTGGGTGAATATAAAAGGTCGTAAAAAAATTTTGAAATACAGGTGATGAATCCGCTAAATATCGTCTTAAGTCATTTCTATTAAACTAATCATACTTTTTATATTTTTAACGTTAAGTTCACATTATTTTACATCTAAAACACGTATTTACAATACATTTGGGTGAATACAAAAAATAGAAAAAAAATTTGGGAAAAAATTGGGTAAAAAATGGTGATAATTCCGCTAAATATCGTTTAAAGTCATTTGTATTGAACTAATCATACTTTTTATATTTTTATCGTTAAGTTCACATTATTTTACATCTAAAACACGTCTTTACAATACATTTGGGTGAATATAAAAGGTGGTAAAAAAATTTTGAAATACAGGTGATGAATCCGCTAAATATCGTCTTAAGTCATTTCTATTAAACTAATCATACTTTTTATATTTTTATCGTTAAGTTCACATTATTTTACATCTAATACACGTATTTAAAATACATTTGGGTGAATACAAAAAATAGAAAAAAAATTGGGAAAAAATTTGGTAAAAAATTGTGATAATTTCGCTAAATATCGATTAAAGTTATTTGTATTGAACTAATCATACTTTTTATATTTTTATCGTTAAGTTCACATTATTTTACATCAATAACACGTCTTTACAATACATTTGGGTGAATATAAAAGGTCGTAAAAAAATTTTGAAATACAGGTGATGAATCCGCTAAATATCGTCTTAAGTCATTTCTATTAAACTAATCATACTTTTTATATTTTTAACGTTAAGTTCACATTATTTTACATCTAAAACACGTATTTACAATACATTTGGGTGAATACAAAAAATAGAAAAAAAATTTGGGAAAAAAATGGTGATAATTCCGCTAAATATCATTTAAAGTCATTTGTATTGAACTAATCATACTTTTTATATTTTTATCGTTAAGTTCACATTATTTTACATCAATAACACGTCTTTACAATACATTTGGGTGAATATAAAAGGTCGTAAAAAAATTTTGAAATACAGGTGATGAATCCGCTAAATATCGTCTTAAGTCATTTCTATTAAACTAATCATACTTTTTATATTTTTAACGTTAAGTTCACATTATTTTACATCTAAAACACGTATTTACAATACATTTGGGTGAATACAAAAAATAGAAAAAAAATTTGGTAAAAAATTGTGATAATTTCGCTAAATATCGATTAAAGTTATTTGTATTGAACTAATCATACTTTTTATATTTTTATAGTTAAGTTCACATTATTTTACATCTAAAACACGTCTTTACAATACATTTGGGTAAATATAAAAGGTCGTAAAAAAATTTTGAAATACAGTAGATGAATCCGCTAAATATCGTCTTAAGTCATTTCTATTAAACTAATCATACTTTTTATATTTTTAACGTTAAGTTCACATTATTTTACATCTAAAACACGTCTTTACAATACATTTGGGTGAATATAAAAGGTCGTAAAAAAATTTTGAAATACAGGTGATGAATCCGCTAAATATCGTCTTAAGTCATTTCTATTAAACTAATCATACTTTTTATATTTTTAACGTTAAGTTCACATTATTTTACATCTAAAACACGTATTTACAATACATTTGGGTAAATACAAAAAATAGAAAAAAAATTAGGGAAAAAATTTGGTAAAAAATGGTGATAATTTCGCTAAATATCGATTAATGTCATTTGTATTGAACTAATCATACTTTTTATATTTTTATCGTTAAGTTCACATTATTTTACATCTAAAACACGTCTTTACAATACATTTGGGTGAATATAAAAGGTCGTAAAAAAATTTTGAAATACAGGTGATGAATCCGCTAAATATCGTCTTAAGTCATTTCTATTAAACTAATCATACTTTTTATATTTTTAACGTTAAGTTCACATTATTTTACATCTAAAACACGTATTTACAATACATTTGGGTGAATACAAAAAATAGAAAAAAAATTAGGGAAAAAATTGGGTAAAAAATGGTGATAATTCCGCTAAATATCGTTTAAAGTCATTTGTATTGAACTAATCATACTTTTTATATTTTTATCGTTAAGTTCACATAATTTTACATCAATAACACGTCTTTACAATACATTTGGGTGAATATAAAAGGTCGTAAAAAAATTTTGAAATACAGGTGATGAATCCGCTAAATATCGTCTTAAGTCATTTCTATTAAACTAGTCATACTTTTTATATTTTTAAAGTTAAGTTCACATTATTTTACATCTAAAACACGTATTTACAATACATTTGGGTGAATACAAAAAATAGAAAAAAAATTTGGGAAAAATTTGGGTAAAAAATGGTGATAATTCCGCTAAATATCGTTTAAAGTCATTTGTATTGAACTAATCATACTTTTTATATTTTTATCGTTAAGTTCACATTATTTTACATCAATAACACGTCTTTACAATACATTTGGGTGAATATAAAAGGTCGTAAAAAAATTTTGAAATACAGGTGATGAATACGCTAAATATCGTCTTAAGTCATTTCTATTAAACTAATCATACTTTTTATATTTTTAACGTTATGTTCACATTATTCTACATCTAAAACACGTATTTACAATACATTTGGGTGAATACAAAAACTAGAAAAAAAATTTGGGAAAAATTTGGGTAAAAAATGGTGATAATTCCGCTAAATATCGTTTAAAGTCATTTGTATTGAACTAATCATACTTTTTATATTTTTATCGTTAAGTTCACATTATTTTACATCAATAACACGTCTTTACAATACATTTGGGTGAATATAAAAGGTCGTAAAAAAATTTTGAAATACAGGTGATGAATCCGCTAAATATCGTCTTAAGTCATTTCTATTAAACTAATCATACTTTTTATATTTTTCACGTTAAGTTCACATTATTTTACATCTAAAACACGTATTTACAATACATTTGGGTGAATACAAAAAATAGAAAAAAAATTTGGTAAAAAATTGTGATAATTTCGCTAAATATCGATTAAAGTTATTTGTATTGAACTAATCATACTTTTTATATTTTTATCGTTAAGTTCACATTATTTTACATCTAAAACACGTCTTTACAATACATTTGGGTGAATATAAAAGGTCGTAAAAAAATTTTGAAATACAGGTGATGAATCCGCTAAATATCGTCTTAAGTCATTTCTATTAAACTAATCATACTTTTTATATTTTTAACGTTAAGTTCACATTATTTTACATCTAAAACACGTATTTACAATACATTTTGGGTAAATACAAAAAATAGAAAAAAAATTAGGGAAAAAATTTGGTAAAAAATGGTGATAATTTCGCTAAATATCGATTAAAGTCATTTGTATTGAACTAATCATACTTTTTATATTTTTATCGTTAAGTTCACATTATTTTACATCTAAAACACGTCTTTACAATACATTTGGGTGAATATAAAAGGTCGTAAAAAAATTTTGAAATACAGGTGATGAATCCGCTAAATATCGTCTTAAGTCATTTCTATTAAACTAATCATACTTTTTATATTTTTAACGTTAAGTTCACATTATTTTACATCTAAAACACGTATTTACAATACATTTGGGTGAATACAAAAAATAGAAAAAAAATTTGGGAAAAAAATGGTGATAATTCCGCTAAATATCGTTTAAAGTCATTTGTATTGAACTAATCATACTTTTTATATTTTTATCGTTAAGTTCACATTATTTTACATCTAAAACACGTCTTTACAATACATTTGGGTGAATATAAAAGGTGGTAAAAAAATTTTGAAATACAGGTGATGAATCCGCTAAATATCGTCTTAAGTCATTTCTATTAAACTAATCATACTTTTTATATTTTTATCGTTAAGTTCACATTATTTTACATCTAATACACGTATTTAAAATACATTTGGGTGAATACAAAAAATAGAAAAAAAATTGGGAAAAAATTTGGTAAAAAATTGTGATAATTTCGCTAAATATCGATTAAAGTTATTTGTATTGAACTAATCATACTTTTTATATTTTTATCGTTAAGTTCACATTATTTTACATCAATAACACGTCTTTACAATACATTTGGGTGAATATAAAAGGTCGTAAAAAAATTTTGAAATACAGGTGATGAATCCGCTAAATATCGTCTTAAGTCATTTCTATTAAACTAATCATACTTTTTATATTTTTAACGTTAAGTTCACATTATTTTACATCTAAAACACGTATTTACAATACATTTGGGTGAATACAAAAAATAGAAAAAAAATTTGGTAAAAAATTGTGATAATTTCGCTAAATATCGATTAAAGTTATTTGTATTGAACTAATCATACTTTTTATATTTTTATCGTTAAGTTCACATTATTTTACATCTAAAACACGTCTTTACAATACATTTGGGTGAATATAAAAGGTCGTAAAAAAATTTTGAAATACAGGTGATGAATCCGCTAAATATCGTCATAAGTCATTTCTATTAAACTAATCATACTTTTTATATTTTTAACGTTAAGTTCACATTATTTTACATCTAAAACACGTATTTACAATACATTTGGGTAAATACAAAAAATAGAAAAAAAATTAGGGAAAAAATTTGGTAAAAAATGGTGATAATTTCGCTAAATATCGATTAAAGTCATTTGTATTGAACTAATCATACTTTTTATATTTTTATCGTTAAGTTCACATTATTTTACATCTAAAACACGTCTTTACAATACATTTGGGTGAATATAAAAGGTCGTAAAAAAATTTTGAAATACAGGTGATGAATCCGCTAAATATCGTCTTAAGTCATTTCTATTAAACTAATCATACTTTTTATATTTTTAACGTTAAGTTCACATTATTTTACATCTAAAACACGTATTTACAATACATTTGGGTGAATACAAAAAATAGAAAAAAAATTTGGGAAAAAAATGGTGATAATTCCGCTAAATATCGTTTAAAGTCATTTGTATTGAACTAATCATACTTTTTATATTTTTATCGTTAAGTTCACATTATTTTACATCTAAAACACGTCTTTACAATACATTTGGGTGAATATAAAAGGTCGTAAAAAATTTTTGAAATACAGGTGATGAATCCGCTAAATATCGTCTTAAGTCATTTCTATTAAACTAATCATACTTTTTATATTTTTAACCTTAAGTTAACATTATTTTACATCTAAAACACGTATTTACAATACATTTGGGTGAATACAAAAAATAGAAAAAAAATTTGGTAAAAAATTGTGATAATTTCGCTAAATATCGATTAAAGTTATTTGTATTGAACTAATCATACTTTTTATATTTTTATAGTTAAGTTCACATTATTTTACATCTAAAACACGTCTTTACAATACATTTGGGTAAATATAAAAGGTCGTAAAAAAATTTTGAAATACAGGTGATGAATCCGCTAAATATCGTCTTAAGTCATTTCTATTAAACTAATCATACTTTTTATATTTTTATCGTTAAGTTCACATTATTTTACATCTAAAACACGTCTTTACAATACATTTGGGTGAATATAAAAGGTCGTAAAAAAATTTTGAAATACAGGTGATGAATCCGCTAAATATCGTCTTAAGTCATTTCTATTAAACTAATCATACTTTTTATATTTTTAACGTTAAGTTCACATTATTTTACATCTAAAACACGTATTTACAATACATTTGGGTGAATACAAAAAATAGAAAAAAAATTTGGGAAAAAATTGGGTAAAAAATGGTGATAATTCCGCTAAATATCGTTTAAAGTCATTTGTATTGAACTAATCATACTTTTTATATTTTTATCGTTAAATTCACATTATTTTACATCTAAAACACGTCTTTACAATACATTTGGGTGAATATAAAAGGTCGTAAAAAAATTTTGAAATACAGGTGATGAATCCGCTAAATATCGTCTTAAGTTATTTCTATTAAACTAATCATACTTTTTATATTTTTAACGTTAAGTTCACATTATTTTACATCTAAAACACGTATTTACAATACATTTGGGTGAATACAAAAAATAGAAAAAAAATTAGGGAAAAAATTTGGTAAAAAATGGTGATGAATCCGCTAAATATCGTCTTAAGTCATTTCTATTAAACTAATCATACTTTTTATATTTTTAACGTTAAGTTCACATTATTTTACATCTAAAACACGTATTTACGATACATTTGGGTGAATACAAAAAATAGAAAAAAAATTTGGGAAAAAAATGGTGATAATTCCGCTAAATATCGTTTAAAGTCATTTGTATTGAACTAATCATACTTTTTATATTTTTATCGTTAAGTTCACATTATTTTACATCTAAAACACGTATTTACAATACATTTGGGTGAATACAAAAAATAGAAAAAAAATTTGGGAAAAAATTGGGTAAAAAATGGTGATAATTCCGCTAAATATCGTTTAAAGTCATTTCTATTAAACTAATCATACTTTTTATATTTTTATCGTTAAGTTCACATAAATTTACATCTAAAACACGTCTTTACAATACATTTGGGTGAATATAAAAGGTCGTAAAAAAATTTTGAAATACAGGTGATGAATCCGCTAAATATCGTCTTAAGTCATTTCTATTAAATTAATCATACTTTTTATATTTTTAACGTTAAGTTCACATTATTTTACATCTAAAACACGTATTTACAATACATTTGGGTGAATACAAAAAATAGAAAAAAAATTTGGGAAAAAAATGGTGATAATTCCGCTAAATATCGTTTAAAGTCATTTGTATTGAACTAATCATACATTTTATATTTTTATCGTTAAGTTCACATTATTTTACATCTAAAACACGTATTTACAATACATTTGGGTGAATACAAAAAATAGAAAAAAAATTTGGGAAAAAATTGGGTAAAAAATGGTGATAATTCCGCTAAATATCGTTTAAAGTCATTTGTATTGAACTAATCATACTTTTTATATTTTTATCGTTAAGTTCACATTATTTTACATCTAAAACACGTCTTTACAATACATTTGGGTGAATATAAAAGGTCGTAAAAAAATTTTGAAATACAGGTGATGAATCCGCTAAATATCGTCTTAAGTCATTTCTATTAAACTAATCATACTTTTTATATTTTTAACGTTAAGTTCACATTATTTTACATCTAAAACACGTATTTACAATACATTTGGGTGAATACAAAAAATAGAAAAAAAATTTGGGAAAAAATTGGGTAAAAAATGGTGATAATTCCGCTAAATATCGTTTAAAGTCATTTCTATTAAACTAATCATACTTTTTATATTTTTATCGTTAAGTTCACATAAATTTACATCTAAAACACGTCTTTACAATACATTTGGGTGAATATAAAAGGTCGTAAAAAAATTTTGAAATACAGGTGATGAATCCGCTAAATATCGTCTTAAGTCATTTCTATTAAATTAATCATACTTTTTATATTTTTAACGTTAAGTTCACATTATTTTACATCTAAAACACGTATTTACAATACATTTGGGTGAATACAAAAAATAGAAAAAAAATTTGGGAAAAAAATGGTGATAATTCCGCTAAATATCGTTTAAAGTCATTTGTATTGAACTAATCATACATTTTATATTTTTATCGTTAAGTTCACATTATTTTACATCTAAAACACGTATTTACAATACATTTGGGTGAATACAAAAAATAGAAAAAAAATTTGGGAAAAAATTGGGTAAAAAATGGTGATAATTCCGCTAAATATCGTTTAAAGTCATTTGTATTGAACTAATCATACTTTTTATATTTTTATCGTTAAGTTCACATTATTTTACATCTAAAACACGTCTTTACAATACATTTGGGTGAATATAAAAGGTCGTAAAAAAATTTTGAAATACAGGTGATGAATCCGCTAAATATCGTCTTAAGTCATTTCTATTAAACTAATCATACTTTTTATATTTTTAACGTTAAGTTCACATTATTTTACATCTAAAACACGTATTTACAATACATTTGGGTGAATACAAAAAATAGAAAAAAAATTTGGGAAAAAATTGGGTAAAAAATGGTGATAATTCCGCTAAATATCGTTTAAAGTCATTTGTATTGAACTAATCATACTTTTTATATTTTTATCGTTAAGTTCACATCATTTTACATCTAAAACACGTCTTTACAATACATTTGGGTGAATATAAAAGGTCGTAAAAAAATTTTGAAATACAGGTGATGAATCCGCTAAATATCGTCTTAAGTCATTTCTATTAAACTAATCATACTTTTTATATTTTTAACGTTAAGTTCACATTATTTTACATCTAAAACACGTATTTACAATACATTTGGGTGAATACAAAAAATAGAAAAAAAATTTGGGAAAAAAATGGTGATAATTCCGCTAAATATCGTTTAAAGTCATTTGTATTGAACTAATCATACTTTTTATATTTTTATCGTTAAGTTCACATTATTTTACATCTAAAACACATATTTACAATACATTTGGGTGAATACAAAAAATAGAAAAAAAATTTGGGAAAAAATTGGGTAAAAAATGGTGATAATTCCGCTAAATATCGTTTAAAGTCATTTGTATTGAACTAATCACACTTTTTATATTTTTATCGTTAAGTTCACATTATTTTACATCTAAAACACGTATTTACAATACATTTGGGTGAATATAAAAGGTCGTAAAAAAATTTTGAAATACAGGTGATGAATCCGCTAAATATCGTCTTAAGTCATTTCTATTAAACTAATCATACTTTTTATATTTTTAACGTTAAGTTCACATTATTTTACATCTAAAACACGTATTTACAATACATTGGGGTGAATACAAAAAATAGAAAAAAAATTTGGGAAAAATTTGGGAAAAAATTGGGTAAAAAATGGTGATAATTCCGCTAAATATCGTTTAAAGTCATTTGTATTGAACTAATCATACTTTTTATATTTTTATCGTTAAGTTCACATTATTTTACATCTAAAACACGTCTTTACAATACATTTGGGTGAATATAAAAGGTCGTAAAAAAATTTTTAAATACAGGTGATGAATCCGCTAAATATCGTCTTAAGTCATTTCTATTAAACTAATCATACTTTTTATATTTTTAACGTTAAGTTCACATTATTTCACATCTAAAACACGTATTTACAATACATTTGGGTGAATACAAAAAATAGAAAAAAAATTAGGGAAAAAATTTGGTAAAAAATGGTGATGAATCCGCTAAATATCGTCTTAAGTCATTTCTATTAAACTAATCATACTTTTTATATTTTTAACGTTAAGTTCACATTATTTTACATCTAAAACACGTATTTACGATACATTTGGGTGAATACAAAAAATAGAAAAAAAATTTGGGAAAAAAATGGTGATAATTCCGCTAAATATCGTTTAAAGTCATTTGTATTGAACTAATCATACTTTTTATATTTTTATCGTTAAGTTCACATCATTTTACATCTAAAACACGTCTTTACAATACATTTGGGTGAATATAAAAGGTCGTAAAAAAATTTTGAAATACAGGTGATGAATCCGCTAAATATCGTCTTAAGTCATTTCTATTAAACTAATCATACTTTTTATATTTTTAACGTTAAGTTCACATTATTTTACATCTAAAACACGTATTTACAATACATTTGGGTGAATACAAAAAATAGAAAAAAAATTTGGGAAAAAAATGGTGATAATTCCGCTAAATATCGTTTAAAGTCATTTGTATTGAACTAATCATACTTTTTATATTTTTATCGTTAAGTTCACATTATTTTACATCTAAAACACGTATTTACAATACATTTGGGTGAATACAAAAAATAGAAAAAAAATTTGGGAAAAAATTGGGTAAAAAATGGTGATAATTCCGCTAAATATCGTTTAAAGTCATTTGTATTGAACTAATCACACTTTTTATATTTTTATCGTTAAGTTCACATTATTTTACATCTAAAACACGTATTTACAATACATTTGGGTGAATATAAAAGGTCGTAAAAAAATTTTGAAATACAGGTGATGAATCCGCTAAATATCGTCTTAAGTCATTTCTATTAAACTAATCATACTTTTTATATTTTTAACGTTAAGTTCACATTATTTTACATCTAAAACACGTATTTACAATACATTTGGGTGAATACAAAAAATAGAAAAAAAATTAGGGAAAAAATTTGGTAAAAAATGGTGATAATTTCGCTAAATATCGATTAAAGTCATTTGTATTGAACTAATCATACTTTTTATATTTTTATCGTTAAGTTCACATTATTTTACATCTAAAACACGTCTTTACAATACATTTGGGTGAATATAAAAGGTCGTAAAAAAATTTTGAAATACAGGTGATGAATCCGCTAAATATCGTCTTAAGTCATTTCTATTAAACTAATCATACTTTTTATATTTTTAACGTTAAGTTCACATTATTTTACATCTAAAACACGTATTTACAATACATTTGGGTGAATACAAAAAATAGAAAAAAAATTTGGGAAAAAAATGGTGATAATTCCGCTAAATATCATTTAAAGTCATTTGTATTGAACTAATCATACTTTTTATATTTTTATCGTTAAGTTCACATTATTTTACATCAATAACACGTCTTTACAATACATTTGGGTGAATATAAAAGGTCGTAAAAAAATTTTGAAATACAGGTGATGAATCCGCTAAATATCGTCTTAAGTCATTTCTATTAAACTAATCATACTTTTTATATTTTTAACGTTAAGTTCACATTATTTCACATCTAAAACACGTATTTACAATACATTTGGGTGAATACAAAAAATAGAAAAAAAATTAGGGAAAAAATTTGGTAAAAAATGGTGATGAATCCGCTAAATATCGTCTTAAGTCATTTCTATTAAACTAATCATACTTTTTATATTTTTAACGTTAAGTTCACATTATTTTACATCTAAAACACGTATTTACGATACATTTGGGTGAATACAAAAAATAGAAAAAAAATTTGGGAAAAAAATGGTGATAATTCCGCTAAATATCGTTTAAAGTCATTTGTATTGAACTAATCATACTTTTTATATTTTTATCGTTAAGTTCACATCATTTTACATCTAAAACACGTCTTTACAATACATTTGGGTGAATATAAAAGGTCGTAAAAAAATTTTGAAATACAGGTGATGAATCCGCTAAATATCGTCTTAAGTCATTTCTATTAAACTAATCATACTTTTTATATTTTTAACGTTAAGTTCACATTATTTTACATCTAAAACACGTATTTACAATACATTTGGGTGAATACAAAAAATAGAAAAAAAATTTGGGAAAAAAATGGTGATAATTCCGCTAAATATCGTTTAAAGTCATTTGTATTGAACTAATCATACTTTTTATATTTTTATCGTTAAGTTCACATTATTTTACATCTAAAACACGTATTTACAATACATTTGGGTGAATACAAAAAATAGAAAAAAAATTTGGGAAAAAATTGGGTAAAAAATGGTGATAATTCCGCTAAATATCGTTTAAAGTCATTTGTATTGAACTAATCACACTTTTTATATTTTTATCGTTAAGTTCACATTATTTTACATCTAAAACACGTATTTACAATACATTTGGGTGAATATAAAAGGTCGTAAAAAAATTTTGAAATACAGGTGATGAATCCGCTAAATATCGTCTTAAGTCATTTCTATTAAACTAATCATACTTTTTATATTTTTAACGTTAAGTTCACATTATTTTACATCTAAAACACGTATTTACAATACATTGGGGTGAATACAAAAAATAGAAAAAAAATTTGGGAAAAATTTGGGAAAAAATTGGGTAAAAAATGGTGATAATTCCGCTAAATATCGTTTAAAGTCATTTGTATTGAACTAATCATACTTTTTATATTTTTATCGTTAAGTTCACATTATTTTACATCTAAAACACGTCTTTACAATACATTTGGGTGAATATAAAAGGTCGTAAAAAAATTTTGAAATACAGGTGATGAATCCGCTAAATATCGTCTTAAGTCATTTCTATTAAACTAATCATACTTTTTATATTTTTAACGTTAAGTTCACATTATTTCACATCTAAAACACGTATTTACAATACATTTGGGTGAATACAAAAAATAGAAAAAAAATTAGGGAAAAAATTTGGTAAAAAATGGTGATGAATCCGCTAAATATCGTCTTAAGTCGTTTCTATTAAACTAATCATACTTTTTATATTTTTAACGTTAAGTTCACATTATTTTACATCTAAAACACGTATTTACGATACATTTGGGTGAATACAAAAAATAGAAAAAAAATTTGGGAAAAAAATGGTGATAATTCCGCTAAATATCGTTTAAAGTCATTTGTATTGAACTAATCATACTTTTTATATTTTTATCGTTAAGTTCACATTATTTTACATCTAAAACACGTATTTACAATACATTTGGGTGAATACAAAAAATAGAAAAAAAATTTGGGAAAAAATTGGGTAAAAAATGGTGATAATTCCGCTAAATATCGTTTAAAGTCATTTCTATTAAACTAATCATACTTTTTATATTTTTATCGTTAAGTTCACATAAATTTACATCTAAAACACGTCTTTACAATACATTTGGGTGAATATAAAAGGTCGTAAAAAAATTTTGAAATACAGGTGATGAATCCGCTAAATATCGTCTTAAGTCATTTCTATTAAATTAATCATACTTTTTATATTTTTAACGTTAAGTTCACATTATTTTACATCTAAAACACGTATTTACAATACATTTGGGTGAATACAAAAAATAGAAAAAAAATTTGGGAAAAAAATGGTGATAATTCCGCTAAATATCATTTAAAGTCATTTGTATTGAACTAATCATACTTTTTATATTTTTATCGTTAAGTTCACATTATTTTACATCTAAAACACGTATTTACAATACATTTGGGTGAATACAAAAAATAGAAAAAAAATTTGGGAAAAAATTGGGTAAAAAATGGTGATAATTCCGCTAAATATCGTTTAAAGTCATTTGTATTGAACTAATCATACTTTTTATATTTTTATCGTTAAGTTCACATTATTGTACATCTAAAACACGTCTTTACAATACATTTGGGTGAATATAAAAGGTCGTAAAAAAATTTTGAAATACAGGTGATGAATCCGCTAAATATCGTCTTAAGTCATTTCTATTAAACTAATCATACTTTTTATATTTTTAACGTTAAGTTCACATTATTTTACATCTAAAACACGTATTTACAATACATTTGGGTGAATACAAAAAATAGAAAAAAAATTTGGGAAAAAATTGGGTAAAAAATGGTGATAATTCCGCTAAATATCGTTTAAAGTCATTTGTATTGAACTAATCATACTTTTTATATTTTTATCGTTAAGTTCACATTATTTTACATCTAAAACACGTCTTTACAATACATTTGGGTGAATATAAAAGGTCGTAAAAAAATTTTGAAATACAGGTGATGAATCCGCTAAATATCGTCTTAAGTCATTTCTATTAAACTAATCATACTTTTTATATTTTTAACGTTAAGTTCACATTATTTTACATCTAAAACACGTATTTACAATACATTTGGGTGAATACAAAAAATAGAAAAAAAATTTGGGAAAAAAATGGTGATAATTCCGCTAAATATCGTTTAAAGTCATTTCTATTAAACTAATCATACTTTTTATATTTTTATCGTTAAGTTCACATAAATTTACATCTAAAACACGTCTTTACAATACATTTGGGTGAATATAAAAGGTCGTAAAAAAATTTTGAAATACAGGTGATGAATCCGCTAAATATCGTCTTAAGTCATTTGTATTGAACTAATCACACTTTTTATATTTTTATCGTTAAGTTCACATTATTTTACATCTAAAACACGTATTTACAATACATTTGGGTGAATATAAAAGGTCGTAAAAAAATTTTGAAATACAGGTGATGAATCCGCTAAATATCGTCTTAAGTCATTTCTATTAAATTAATCATACTTTTTATATTTTTAACGTTAAGTTCACATTATTTTACATCTAAAACACGTATTTACAATACATTTGGGTGAATACAAAAAATAGAAAAAAAATTTGGGAAAAAAATGGTGATAATTCCGCTAAATATCGTTTAAAGTCATTTGTATTGAACTAATCATACTTTTTATATTTTTATCGTTAAGTTCACATTATTTTACATCTAAAACACGTATTTACAATACATTTGGGTGAATACAAAAAATAGAAAAAAAATTTGGGAAAAAATTGGTGATAATTCCGCTAAATATCGTTTAAAGTCATTTGTATTGAACTAATCATACATTTTATATTTTTATCGTTAAGTTCACATTATTTTACATCTAAAACACGTCTTTACAATACATTTGGGTGAATATAAAAGGTCGTAAAAAAATTTTGAAATACAGGTGATGAATCCGCTAAATATCGTCTTAAGTCATTTCTATTAAACTAATCATACTTTTTATATTTTTAACGTTAAGTTCACATTATTTTACATCTAAAACACGTATTTACAATACATTTGGGTGAATACAAAAAATAGAAAAAAAATTTGGGAAAAAATTGGGTAAAAAATGGTGATAATTCCGCTAAATATCGTTTAAAGTCATTTGTATTGAACTAATCATACTTTTTATATTTTTATCGTTAAGTTCACATTATTTTACATCTAAAACACGTCTTTACAATACATTTGGGTGAATATAAAAGGTCGTAAAAAAATTTTGAAATACAGGTGATGAATCCGCTAAATATCGTCTTAAGTCATTTCTATTAAACTAATCATACTTTTTATATTTTTAACGTTAAGTTCACATTATTTTACATCTAAAACACGTCTTTACAATACATTTGGGTGAATATAAAAGGTCGTAAAAAAATTTTGAAATACAGGTGATGAATCCGCTAAATATCGTCTTAAGTCATTTCTATTAAACTAATCATACTTATTATATTTTTATCGTTAAGTTCACATAATTTTACATCTAAAACACGTCTTTACAATACATTTGGGTGAATATAAAAGGTCGTAAAAAAATTTTGAAATACAGGTGATGAATCCGCTAAATATAGTCTTAAGTCATTTCTATTAAACTAATCATACTTTTTATATTTTTAACGTTAAGTTCACATTATTTTACATCTAAAACACGTATTTACAATACATTTGGGTGAATACAAAAAATAGAAAAAAAATTTGGGAAAAAATTGGGTAAAAAATGGTGATAATTCCGCTAAATATCGTTTAAAGTCATTTGTATTGAACTAATCATACTTTTTATATTTTTATCGTTAAGTTCACATTATTTTACATCTAAAACACGTCTTTACAATACATTTGGGTGAATATAAAAGGTGGTAAAAAAATTTTGAAATACAGGTGATGAATCCGCTAAATATCGTCTTAAGTCATTTCTATTAAACTAATCATACTTTTTATATTTTTATCGTTAAGTTCACATTATTTTACATCTAATACACGTATTTAAAATACATTTGGGTGAATACAAAAAATAGAAAAAAAATTGGGAAAAAATTTGGTAAAAAATTGTGATAATTTCGCTAAATATCGATTAAAGTTATTTGTATTGAACTAATCATACTTTTTATATTTTTATCGTTAAGTTCACATTATTTTACATCAATAACACGTCTTTACAATACATTTGGGTGAATATAAAAGGTCGTAAAAAATTTTTGAAATACAGGTGATGAATCCGCTAAATATCGTCTTAAGTCATTTCTATTAAACTAATCATACTTTTTATATTTTTAACGTTAAGTTCACATTATTTTACATCTAAAACACGTATTTACAATACATTTGGGTGAATACAAAAAATAGAAAAAAAATTAGGGAAAAAATTTGGTAAAAAATGGTGATAATTTCGCTAAATATCGATTAAAGTCATTTGTATTGAACTAATCATACTTTTTATATTTTTATCGTTAAGTTCACATTATTTTACATCTAAAACACGTCTTTACAATACATTTGGGTGAATATAAAAGGTCGTAAAAAAATTTTGAAATACAGGTGATGAATCCGCTAAATATCGTCTTAAGTCATTTCTATTAAACTAATCATACTTTTTATATTTTTAACGTTAAGTTCACATTATTTTACATCTAAAACACGTATTTACAATACATTTGGGTGAATACAAAAAATAGAAAAAAAATTTGGGAAAAAAATGGTGATAATTCCGCTAAATATCGTTTAAAGTCATTTGTATTGAACTAATCATACTTTTTATATTTTTATCGTTAAGTTCACATTATTTTACATCTAAAACACGTATTTACAATACATTTGGGTGAATACAAAAAATAGAAAAAAAATTTGGGAAAAAATTGGGTAAAAAATGGTGATAATTCCGCTAAATATCGTTTAAAGTCATTTGTATTGAACTAATCACACTTTTTATATTTTTATCGTTAAGTTCACATTATTTTACATCTAAAACACGTATTTACAATACATTTGGGTGAATATAAAAGGTCGTAAAAAAATTTTGAAATACAGGTGATGAATCCGCTAAATATCGTCTTAAGTCATTTCTATTAAACTAATCATACTTTTTATATTTTTAACGTTAAGTTCACATTATTTTACATCTAAAACACGTATTTACAATACATTTGGGTGAATACAAAAAATAGAAAAAAAATTTGGGAAAAAAATGGTGATAATTCCGCTAAATATCGTTTAAAGTCATTTGTATTGAACTAATCATACTTTTTATATTTTTATCGTTAAGTTCACATTATTTTACATCTAAAACACGTATTTACAATACATTTGGGTGAATATAAAAGGTCGTAAAAAAATTTTGAAATACAGGTGATGAATCCGCTAAATATCGTCTTAAGTCATTTCTATTAAACTAATCATACTTTTATATTTTTAACGTTAAGTTCACATTATTTTACATCTAAAACACGTATTTACAATACATTTGGGTGAATACAAAAAATAGAAAAAAAATTTGGGAAAAAAATGGTGATAATTCCGCTAAATATCGTTTAAAGTCATTTGTATTGAACTAATCATACTTTTTATATTTTTATCGTTAAGTTCACATTATTTTACATCTAAAACACGTATTTACAATACATTTGGGTGAATACAAAAAATAGAAAAAAAATTTGGGAAAAAATTGGGTAAAAAATGGTGATAATTCCGCTAAATATCGTTTAAAGTCATTTGTATTGAACTAATCACACTTTTTATATTTTTATCGTTAAGTTCACATTATTTTACATCTAAAACACGTATTTACAATACATTTGGGTGAATATAAAAGGTCGTAAAAAAATTTTGAAATACAGGTGATGAATCCGCTAAATATCGTCTTAAGTCATTTCTATTAAATTAATCATACTTTTTATATTTTTAACGTTAAGTTCACATTATTTTACATCTAAAACACGTATTTACAATACATTTGGGTGAATACAAAAAATAGAAAAAAAATTTGGGAAAAAAATGGTGATAATTCCGCTAAATATCGTTTAAAGTCATTTGTATTGAACTAATCATACTTTTTATATTTTTATCGTTAAGTTCACATTATTTTACATCAAAAACACGTATTTACAATACATTTGGGTGAATACAAAAAATAGAAAAAAAATTTGGGAAAAAATTGGGTAAAAAATGGTGATAATTCCGCTAAATATCGTTTAAAGTCATTTGTATTGAACTAATCATACTTTTTATATTTTTATCGTTAAGTTCACATTATTTTACATCTAAAACACGTCTTTACAATACATTTGGGTGAATATAAAAGGTCGTAAAAAAATTATGAAATACAGGTGATGAATCCGCTAAATATCGTCTTAAGTCATTTCTATTAAACTAATCATACTTTTTATATTTTTAACGTTAAGTTCACATTATTTTACATCTAAAACACGTATTTACAATACATTTGGGTGAATACAAAAAATAGAAAAAAAATTTGGGAAAAAATTGGGTAAAAAATGGTGATAATTCCGCTAAATATCGTTTAAAGTCATTTGTATTGAACTAATCATACTTTTTATATTTTTATCGTTAAGTTCACATTATTTTACATCTAAAACACGTCTTTACAATACATTTGGGTGAATATAAAAGGTCGTAAAAAAATTTTGAAATACAGGTGATGAATCCGCTAAATATCGTCTTAAGTCATTTCTATTAAACTAATCATACTTATTATATTTTTATCGTTAAGTTCACATTATTTTACATCTAAAACACGTCTTTACAATACATTTGGGTGAATATAAAAGGTCGTAAAAAAATTTTGAAATACAGGTGATGAATCCGCTAAATATAGTCTTAAGTCATTTCTATTAAACTAATCATACTTTTTATATTTTTAACGTTAAGTTCACATTATTTTACATCTAAAACACGTATTTACAATACATTTGGGTGAATACAAAAAATAGAAAAAAAATTTGGGAAAAAATTGGGTAAAAAATGGTGATAATTCCGCTAAATATCGTTTAAAGTCATTTGTATTGAACTAATCATACTTTTTATATTTTTATCGTTAAGTTCACATTATTTTACATCTAAAACACGTATTTACAATACATTTGGGTGAATACAAAAAATAGAAAAAAAATTTGGGAAAAAATTGGGTAAAAAATGGTGATAATTCCGCTAAATATCGTTTAAAGTCATTTGTATTGAACTAATCATACTTTTTATATTTTTATCGTTAAGTTCACATTATTTTACATCTAAAACACGTATTTACAATACATTTGGGTGAATACAAAAAATAGAAAAAAAATTAGGGAAAAAATTTGGTAAAAAATGGTGATAATTTCGCTAAATATCGATTAAAGTCATTTGTATTGAACTAATCATACTTTTTATATTTTTATCGTTAAGTTCACATTATTTTACATCTAAAACACGTCTTTACAATACATTTGGGTGAATATAAAAGGTCGTAAAAAAATTTTGAAATACAGGTGATGAATCCGCTAAATATCGTCTTAAGTCATTTCTATTAAACTAATCATACTTTTTATATTTTTAACGTTAAGTTCACATTATTTTACATCTAAAACACGTATTTACAATACATTTGGGTGAATACAAAAAATAGAAAAAAAATTTGGGAATAAAATGGTGATAATTCCGCTAAATATCGTTTAAAGTCATTTGTATTGAACTAATCATACTTTTTATATTTTTATCGTTAAGTTCACATTATTTTACATCTAAAACACGTATTTACAATACATTTGGGTGAATATTAAAGGTCGTAAAAAAATTTTGAAATACAGGTGATGAATCCGCTAAATATCGTCTTAAGTCATTTCTATTAAACTAATCATACTTTTATATTTTTAACGTTAAGTTCACATTATTTTACATCTAAAACACGTATTTACAATACATTTGGGTGAATACAAAAAATAGAAAAAAAATTTGGGAAAAAAATGGTGATAATTCCGCTAAATATCGTTTAAAGTCATTTGTATTGAACTAATCATACTTTTTATATTTTTATCGTTAAGTTCACATTATTTTACATCTAAAACACGTATTTACAATACATTTGGGTGAATACAAAAAATAGAAAAAAAATTTGGGAAAAAATTGGGTAAAAAATGGTGATAATTCCGCTAAATATCGTTTAAAGTCATTTGTATTGAACTAATCACACTTTTTATATTTTTATCGTTAAGTTCACATTATTTTACATCTAAAACACGTATTTACAATACATTTGGGTGAATATAAAAGGTCGTAAAAAAATTTTGAAATACAGGTGATGAATCCGCTAAATATCGTCTTAAGTCATTTCTATTAAATTAATCATACTTTTTATATTTTTAACGTTAAGTTCACATTATTTTACATCTAAAACACGTATTTACAATACATTTGGGTGAATACAAAAAATAGAAAAAAAATTTGGGAAAAAAATGGTGATAATTCCGCTAAATATCGTTTAAAGTCATTTGTATTGAACTAATCATACTTTTTATATTTTTATCGTTAAGTTCACATTATTTTACATCAAAAACACGTATTTACAATACATTTGGGTGAATACAAAAAATAGAAAAAAAATTTGGGAAAAAATTGGGTAAAAAATGGTGATAATTCCGCTAAATATCGTTTAAAGTCATTTGTATTGAACTAATCATACTTTTTATATTTTTATCGTTAAGTTCACATTATTTTACATCTAAAACACGTCTTTACAATACATTTGGGTGAATATAAAAGGTCGTAAAAAAATTATGAAATACAGGTGATGAATCCGCTAAATATCGTCTTAAGTCATTTCTATTAAACTAATCATACTTTTTATATTTTTAACGTTAAGTTCACATTATTTTACATCTAAAACACGTATTTACAATACATTTGGGTGAATACAAAAAATAGAAAAAAAATTTGGGAAAAAATTGGGTAAAAAATGGTGATAATTCCGCTAAATATCGTTTAAAGTCATTTGTATTGAACTAATCATACTTTTTATATTTTTATCGTTAAGTTCACATTATTTTACATCTAAAACACGTCTTTACAATACATTTGGGTGAATATAAAAGGTCGTAAAAAAATTTTGAAATACAGGTGATGAATCCGCTAAATATCGTCTTAAGTCATTTCTATTAAACTAATCATACTTTTTATATTTTTAACGTTAAGTTCACATTATTTTACATCTAAAACACGTATTTACAATACATTTGGGTGAATACAAAAAATAGAAAAAAAATTTGGGAAAAAAATGGTGATAATTCCGCTAAATATCGTTTAAAGTCATTTGTATTGAACTAATCATACTTTTTATATTTTTATCGTTAAGTTCACATTATTTTACATCTAAAACACGTATTTACAATACATTTGGGTGAATATAAAAGGTCGTAAAAAAATTTTGAAATACAGGTGATGAATCCGCTAAATATCGTCTTAAGTCATTTCTATTAAACTAATCATACTTTTATATTTTTAACGTTAAGTTCACATTATTTTACATCTAAAACACGTATTTACAATACATTTGGGTGAATACAAAAAATAGAAAAAAAATTTGGGAAAAAAATGGTGATAATTCCGCTAAATATCGTTTAAAGTCATTTGTATTGAACTAATCATACTATTTATATTTTTATCGTTAAGTTCACATTATTTTACATCTAAAACACGTATTTACAATACATTTGGGTGAATACAAAAAATAGAAAAAAAATTTGGGAAAAAATTGGGTAAAAAATGGTGATAATTCCGCTAAATATCGTTTAAAGTCATTTGTATTGAACTAATCACACTTTTTATATTTTTATCGTTAAGTTCACATTATTTTACATCTAAAACACGTATTTACAATACATTTGGGTGAATACAAAAAATAGAAAAAAAATTTGGGAAAAAAATGGTGATAATTCCGCTAAATATCGTTTAAAGTCATTTGTATTGAACTAATCATACTTTTTATATTTTTATCGTTAAGTTCACATTATTTTACATCAAAAACACGTATTTACAATACATTTGGGTGAATACAAAAAATAGAAAAAAAATTTGGGAAAAAATTGGGTAAAAAATGGTGATAATTCCGCTAAATATCGTTTAAAGTCATTTGTATTGAACTAATCATACTTTTTATATTTTTATCGTTAAGTTCACATTATTTTAAATCTAAAACACGTCTTTACAATACATTTGGGTGAATATAAAAGGTCGTAAAAAAATTATGAAATACAGGTGATGAATCCGCTAAATATCGTCTTAAGTCATTTCTATTAAACTAATCATACTTTTTATATTTTTAACGTTAAGTTCACATTATTTTACATCTAAAACACGTATTTACAATACATTTGGGTGAATACAAAAAATAGAAAAAAAATTTGGGAAAAAATTGGGTAAAAAATGGTGATAATTCCGCTAAATATCGTTTAAAGTCATTTGTATTGAACTAATCATACTTTTTATATTTTTATCGTTAAGTTCACATTATTTTACATCTAAAACACGTCTTTACAATACATTTGGGTGAATATAAAAGGTCGTAAAAAAATTTTGAAATACAGGTGATGAATCCGCTAAATATCGTCTTAAGTCATTTCTATTAAACTAATCATACTTATTATATTTTTATCGTTAAGTTCACATTATTTTACATCTAAAACACGTCTTTACAATACATTTGGGTGAATATAAAAGGTCGTAAAAAAATTTTGAAATACAGGTGATGAATCCGCTAAATATAGTCTTAAGTCATTTCTATTAAACTAATCATACTTTTTATATTTTTAACGTTAAGTTCACATTATTTTACATCTAAAACACGTATTTACAATACATTTGGGTGAATACAAAAAATAGAAAAAAAATTTGGGAAAAAATTGGGTAAAAAATGGTGATAATTCCGCTAAATATCGTTTAAAGTCATTTGTATTGAACTAATCATACTTTTTATATTTTTATCGTTAAGTTCACATTATTTTACATCTAAAACACGTATTTACAATACATTTGGGTGAATACAAAAAATAGAAAAAAAATTTGGGAAAAAATTGGGTAAAAAATGGTGATAATTCCGCTAAATATCGTTTAAAGTCATTTGTATTGAACTAATCATACTTTTTATATTTTTATCGTTAAGTTCACATTATTTTACATCTAAAACACGTATTTACAATACATTTGGGTGAATACAAAAAATAGAAAAAAAATTAGGGAAAAAATTTGGTAAAAAATGGTGATAATTTCGCTAAATATCGATTAAAGTCATTTGTATTGAACTAATCATACTTTTTATATTTTTATCGTTAAGTTCACATTATTTTACATCTAAAACACGTCTTTACAATACATTTGGGTGAATATAAAAGGTCGTAAAAAAATTTTGAAATACAGGTGATGAATCCGCTAAATATCGTCTTAAGTCATTTCTATTAAACTAATCATACTTTTTATATTTTTAACGTTAAGTTCACATTATTTTACATCTAAAACACGTATTTACAATACATTTGGGTGAATACAAAAAATAGAAAAAAAATTTGGGAATAAAATGGTGATAATTCCGCTAAATATCGTTTAAAGTCATTTGTATTGAACTAATCATACTTTTTATATTTTTATCGTTAAGTTCACATTATTTTACATCTAAAACACGTATTTACAATACATTTGGGTGAATATAAAAGGTCGTAAAAAAATTTTGAAATACAGGTGATGAATCCGCTAAATATCGTCTTAAGTCATTTCTATTAAACTAATCATACTTTTATATTTTTAACGTTAAGTTCACATTATTTTACATCTAAAACACGTATTTACAATACATTTGGGTGAATACAAAAAATAGAAAAAAAATTTGGGAAAAAAATGGTGATAATTCCGCTAAATATCGTTTAAAGTCATTTGTATTGAACTAATCATACTTTTTATATTTTTATCGTTAAGTTCACATTATTTTACATCTAAAACACGTATTTACAATACATTTGGGTGAATACAAAAAATAGAAAAAAAATTTGGGAAAAAATTGGGTAAAAAATGGTGATAATTCCGCTAAATATCGTTTAAAGTCATTTGTATTGAACTAATCACACTTTTTATATTTTTATCGTTAAGTTCACATTATTTTACATCTAAAACACGTATTTACAATACATTTGGGTGAATATAAAAGGTCGTAAAAAAATTTTGAAATACAGGTGATGAATCCGCTAAATATCGTCTTAAGTCATTTCTATTAAATTAATCATACTTTTTATATTTTTAACGTTAAGTTCACATTATTTTACATCTAAAACACGTATTTACAATACATTTGGGTGAATACAAAAAATAGAAAAAAAATTTGGGAAAAAAATGGTGATAATTCCGCTAAATATCGTTTAAAGTCATTTGTATTGAACTAATCATACTTTTTATATTTTTATCGTTAAGTTCACATTATTTTACATCAAAAACACGTATTTACAATACATTTGGGTGAATACAAAAAATAGAAAAAAAATTTGGGAAAAAATTGGGTAAAAAATGGTGATAATTCCGCTAAATATCGTTTAAAGTCATTTGTATTGAACTAATCATACTTTTTATATTTTTATCGTTAAGTTCACATTATTTTACATCTAAAACACGTCTTTACAATACATTTGGGTGAATATAAAAGGTCGTAAAAAAATTATGAAATACAGGTGATGAATCCGCTAAATATCGTCTTAAGTCATTTCTATTAAACTAATCATACTTTTTATATTTTTAACGTTAAGTTCACATTATTTTACATCTAAAACACGTATTTACAATACATTTGGGTGAATACAAAAAATAGAAAAAAAATTTGGGAAAAAATTGGGTAAAAAATGGTGATAATTCCGCTAAATATCGTTTAAAGTCATTTGTATTGAACTAATCATACTTTTTATATTTTTATCGTTAAGTTCACATTATTTTACATCTAAAACACGTCTTTACAATACATTTGGGTGAATATAAAAGGTCGTAAAAAAATTTTGAAATACAGGTGATGAATCCGCTAAATATCGTCTTAAGTCATTTCTATTAAACTAATCATACTTTTTATATTTTTAACGTTAAGTTCACATTATTTTACATCTAAAACACGTATTTACAATACATTTGGGTGAATACAAAAAATAGAAAAAAAATTTGGGAAAAAAATGGTGATAATTCCGCTAAATATCGTTTAAAGTCATTTGTATTGAACTAATCATACTTTTTATATTTTTATCGTTAAGTTCACATTATTTTACATCTAAAACACGTATTTACAATACATTTGGGTGAATATAAAAGGTCGTAAAAAAATTTTGAAATACAGGTGATGAATCCGCTAAATATCGTCTTAAGTCATTTCTATTAAACTAATCATACTTTTATATTTTTAACGTTAAGTTCACATTATTTTACATCTAAAACACGTATTTACAATACATTTGGGTGAATACAAAAAATAGAAAAAAAATTTGGGAAAAAAATGGTGATAATTCCGCTAAATATCGTTTAAAGTCATTTGTATTGAACTAATCATACTATTTATATTTTTATCGTTAAGTTCACATTATTTTACATCTAAAACACGTATTTACAATACATTTGGGTGAATACAAAAAATAGAAAAAAAATTTGGGAAAAAATTGGGTAAAAAATGGTGATAATTCCGCTAAATATCGTTTAAAGTCATTTGTATTGAACTAATCACACTTTTTATATTTTTATCGTTAAGTTCACATTATTTTACATCTAAAACACGTATTTACAATACATTTGGGTGAATATAAAAGGTCGTAAAAAAATTTTGAAATACAGGTGATGAATCCGCTAAATATCGTCTTAAGTCATTTCTATTAAATTAATCATACTTTTTATATTTTTAACGTTAAGTTCACATTATTTTACATCTAAAACACGTATTTACAATACATTTGGGTGAATACAAAAAATAGAAAAAAAATTTGGGAAAAAAATGGTGATAATTCCGCTAAATATCGTTTAAAGTCATTTGTATTGAACTAATCATACTTTTTATATTTTTATCGTTAAGTTCACATTATTTTACATCTAAAACACGTATTTACAATACATTTGGGTGAATACAAAAAATAGAAAAAAAATTTGGGAAAAAATTGGGTAAAAAATGGTGATAATTCCGCTAAATATCGTTTAAAGTCATTTGTATTGAACTAATCATACTTTTTATATTTTTATCGTTAAGTTCACATTATTTTACATCTAAAACACGTCTTTACAATACATTTGGGTGAATATAAAAGGTCGTAAAAAAATTATGAAATACAGGTGATGAATCCGCTAAATATCGTCTTAAGTCATTTCTATTAAACTAATCATACTTTTTATATTTTTAACGTTAAGTTCACATTATTTTACATCTAAAACACGTATTTACAATACATTTGGGTGAATACAAAAAATAGAAAAAAAATTTGGGAAAAAATTGGGTAAAAAATGGTGATAATTCCGCTAAATATCGTTTAAAGTCATTTGTATTGAACTAATCATACTTTTTATATTTTTATCGTTAAGTTCACATTATTTTACATCTAAAACACGTATTTACAATACATTTGGGTGAATATAAAAGGTCGTAAAAAAATTTTGAAATACAGGTGATGAATCCGCTAAATATCGTCTTAAGTCATTTCTATTAAACTAATCATACTTTTTATATTTTTAACGTTAAGTTCACATTATTTTACATCTAAAACACGTATTTACAATACATTTGGGTGAATACAAAAAATAGAAAAAAAATTTGGGAAAAAAATGGTGATAATTCCGCTAAATATCGTTTAAAGTCATTTGTATTGAACTAATCATACTTTTTATATTTTTATCGTTAAGTTCACATTATTTTACATCTAAAACACGTATTTACAATACATTTGGGTGAATACAAAAAATAGAAAAAAAATTAGGGAAAAAATTTGGTAAAAAATGGTGATAATTTCGCTAAATATCGATTAAAGTCATTTGTATTGATTTAATCATACTTTTTATATTTTTATCGTTAAGTTCACATTATTTTACATCTAAAACACGTCTTTACAATACATTTGGGTGAATATAAAAGGTCGTAAAACAATTTTGAAATACAGGTGATGAATCCGCTAAATATCGTCTTAAGTCATTTCTATTAAACTAATCATACTTTTTATATTTTTAACGTTAAGTTCACATTATTTTACATCTAAAACACGTCTTTACAATACATTTGGGTGAATATAAAAGGTCGTAAAAAAATTTTGAAATACAGGTGATGAATCCGCTAAATATCGTCTTAAGTCATTTCTATTAAACTAATCATACTTATTATATTTTTATCGTTAAGTTCACATTATTTTACATCTAAAACACGTCTTTACAATACATTTGGGTGAATATAAAAGGTCGTAAAAAAATTTTGAAATACAGGTGATGAATCCGCTAAATATCGTCTTAAGTCATTTCTATTAAACTAATCATACTTTTTATATTTTTAACGTTAAGTTCACATTATTTTACATCTAAAACACGTATTTACAATACATTTGGGTGAATACAAAAAATAGAAAAAAAATTTGGGAAAAAATTGGGTAAAAAATGGTGATAATTCCGCTAAATATCGTTTAAAGTCATTTGTATTGAACTAATCATACTTTTTATATTTTTATCGTTAAGTTCACATTATTTTACATCTAAAACACGTATTTACAATACATTTGGGTGAATACAAAAAATAGAAAAAAAATTTGGGAAAAAATTGGGTAAAAAATGGTGATAATTCCGCTAAATATCGTTTAAAGTCATTTGTATTGAACTAATCATACTTTTTATATTTTTATCGTTAAGTTCACATTATTTTACATCTAAAACACGTATTTACAATACATTTGGGTGAATACAAAAAATAGAAAAAAAATTAGGGAAAAAATTTGGTAAAAAATGGTGATAATTTCGCTAAATATCGATTAAAGTCATTTGTATTGAACTAATCATACTTTTTATATTTTTATCGTTAAGTTCACATTATTTTACATCTAAAACACGTCTTTACAATACATTTGGGTGAATATAAAAGGTCGTAAAAAAATTTTGAAATACAGGTGATGAATCCGCTAAATATCGTCTTAAGTCATTTCTATTAAACTAATCATACTTTTTATATTTTTAACGTTAAGTTCAGATTATTTTACATCTAAAACACGTATTTACAATACATTTGGGTAAATACAAAAAATAGAAAAAAAATTAGGGAAAAAATTTGGTAAAAAATGGTGATAAATTCGCTAAATATCGTTTAAAGTCATTTGTATTGAACTAATCATACTTTTTATATTTTTATCGTTAAGTTCACATTATTTTACATCTAAAACACGTCTTTACAATACATTTGGGTGAATATAAAAGGTCGTAAAACAATTTTGAAATACAGGTGATGAATCCGCTAAATATCGTCTTAAGTCATTTCTATTAAACTAATCATACTTTTTATATTTTTAACGTTAAGTTCACATTATTTTACATCTAAAACACGTATTTACAATACATTTGGGTGAATACAAAAAATAGAAAAAAAATTTGGGAAAAAATTGGGTAAAAAATGGTGATAATTCCGCTAAATATCGTTTAAAGTCATTTGTATTGAACTAATCATACTTTTTATATTTTTATCGTTAAGTTCACATTATTTTACATCTAAAACACGTCTTTACAATACATTTGGGTGAATATAAAAGGTCGTAAAAAAATTTTGAAATACAGGTGATGAATCCGCTAAATATCGTTTAAAGTCATTTGTATTGAACTAATCATACTTTTTATATTTTTATCGTTAAGTTCACATTATTTTACATCTAAAACACGTATTTACAATACATTTGGGTGAATACAAAAAATAGAAAAAAAATTTGGGAAAAAAATGGTGATAATTCCGCTAAATATCGTTTAAAGTCATTTGTATTGAACTAATCATACTTTTTATATTTTTATCGTTAAGTTCACATTATTTTACATCTAAAACACGTATTTACAATACATTTGGGTGAATACAAAAAATAGAAAAAAAATTTGGGAAAAAATTGGGTAAAAAATGGTGATAATTCCGCTAAATATCGTTTAAAGTCATTTGTATTGAACTAATCATACTTTTTATATTTTTATCGTTAAGTTCACATTATTTTACATCTAAAACACGTCTTTACAATACATTTGGGTGAATATAAAAGGTCGTAAAAAAATTATGAAATACAGGTGATGAATCCGCTAAATATCGTCTTAAGTCATTTCTATTAAACTAATCATACTTTTTATATTTTTAACGTTAAGTTCACATTATTTTACATCTAAAACACGTATTTACAATACATTTGGGTGAATACAAAAAATAGAAAAAAAATTTGGGAAAAAATTGGGTAAAAAATGGTGATAATTCCGCTAAATATCGTTTAAAGTCATTTGTATTGAACTAATCATACTTTTTATATTTTTATCGTTAAGTTCACATTATTTTACATCTAAAACACGTATTTACAATACATTTGGGTGAATATAAAAGGTCGTAAAAAAATTTTGAAATACAGGTGATGAATCCGCTAAATATCGTCTTAAGTCATTTCTATTAAACTAATCATACTTTTTATATTTTTAACGTTAAGTTCACATTATTTTACATCTAAAACACGTATTTACAATACATTTGGGTGAATACAAAAAATAGAAAAAAAATTTGGGAAAAAAATGGTGATAATTCCGCTAAATATCGTTTAAAGTCATTTGTATTGAACTAATCATACTTTTTATATTTTTATCGTTAAGTTCACATTATTTTACATCTAAAACACGTATTTACAATACATTTGGGTGAATACAAAAAATAGAAAAAAAATTAGGGAAAAAATTTGGTAAAAAATGGTGATAATTTCGCTAAATATCGATTAAAGTCATTTGTATTGATTTAATCATACTTTTTATATTTTTATCGTTAAGTTCACATTATTTTACATCTAAAACACGTCTTTACAATACATTTGGGTGAATATAAAAGGTCGTAAAACAATTTTGAAATACAGGTGATGAATCCGCTAAATATCGTCTTAAGTCATTTCTATTAAACTAATCATACTTTTTATATTTTTAACGTTAAGTTCACATTATTTTACATCTAAAACACGTCTTTACAATACATTTGGGTGAATATAAAAGGTCGTAAAAAAATTTTGAAATACAGGTGATGAATCCGCTAAATATCGTCTTAAGTCATTTCTATTAAACTAATCATACTTATTATATTTTTATCGTTAAGTTCACATTATTTTACATCTAAAACACGTCTTTACAATACATTTGGGTGAATATAAAAGGTCGTAAAAAAATTTTGAAATACAGGTGATGAATCCGCTAAATATCGTCTTAAGTCATTTCTATTAAACTAATCATACTTTTTATATTTTTAACGTTAAGTTCACATTATTTTACATCTAAAACACGTATTTACAATACATTTGGGTGAATACAAAAAATAGAAAAAAAATTTGGGAAAAAATTGGGTAAAAAATGGTGATAATTCCGCTAAATATCGTTTAAAGTCATTTGTATTGAACTAATCATACTTTTTATATTTTTATCGTTAAGTTCACATTATTTTACATCTAAAACACGTATTTACAATACATTTGGGTGAATACAAAAAATAGAAAAAAAATTTGGGAAAAAATTGGGTAAAAAATGGTGATAATTCCGCTAAATATCGTTTAAAGTCATTTGTATTGAACTAATCATACTTTTTATATTTTTATCGTTAAGTTCACATTATTTTACATCTAAAACACGTATTTACAATACATTTGGGTGAATACAAAAAATAGAAAAAAAATTAGGGAAAAAATTTGGTAAAAAATGGTGATAATTTCGCTAAATATCGATTAAAGTCATTTGTATTGAACTAATCATACTTTTTATATTTTTATCGTTAAGTTCACATTATTTTACATCTAAAACACGTCTTTACAATACATTTGGGTGAATATAAAAGGTCGTAAAAAAATTTTGAAATACAGGTGATGAATCCGCTAAATATCGTCTTAAGTCATTTCTATTAAACTAATCATACTTTTTATATTTTTAACGTTAAGTTCAGATTATTTTACATCTAAAACACGTATTTACAATACATTTGGGTAAATACAAAAAATAGAAAAAAAATTAGGGAAAAAATTTGGTAAAAAATGGTGATAAATTCGCTAAATATCGTTTAAAGTCATTTGTATTGAACTAATCATACTTTTTATATTTTTATCGTTAAGTTCACATTATTTTACATCTAAAACACGTCTTTACAATACATTTGGGTGAATATAAAAGGTCGTAAAACAATTTTGAAATACAGGTGATGAATCCGCTAAATATCGTCTTAAGTCATTTCTATTAAACTAATCATACTTTTTATATTTTTAACGTTAAGTTCACATTATTTTACATCTAAAACACGTATTTACAATACATTTGGGTGAATACAAAAAATAGAAAAAAAATTTGGGAAAAAATTGGGTAAAAAATGGTGATAATTCCGCTAAATATCGTTTAAAGTCATTTGTATTGAACTAATCATACTTTTTATATTTTTATCGTTAAGTTCACATTATTTTACATCTAAAACACGTCTTTACAATACATTTGGGTGAATATAAAAGGTCGTAAAAAAATTTTGAAATACAGGTGATGAATCCGCTAAATATCGTTTAAAGTCATTTGTATTGAACTAATCATACTTTTTATATTTTTATCGTTAAGTTCACATTATTTTACATCTAAAACACGTATTTACAATACATTTGGGTAAATACAAAAAATAGAAAAAAAATTAGGGAAAAAATTTGGTAAAAAATGGTGATAATTTCGCTAAATATCGTTTAAAGTCATTTGTATTGAACTAATCATACTTTTTATATTTTTATCGTTAAGTTCACATTATTTTACATCTAAAACACGTCTTTACAATACATTTGGGTGAATATAAAAGGTCGTAAAAAAATTTTGAAATACAGGTGATGAATCCGCTAAATATCGTCTTAAGTCATTTCTATTAAACTAATCATACTTTTTATATTTTTAACGTTAAGTTCACATTATTTTACATCTAAAACACGTATTTACAATACATTTGGGTGAATACAAAAAATAGAAAAAAAATTTGGGAAAAAAATGGTGATAATTCCGCTAAATATCGTTTAAAGTCATTTGTATTGAACTAATCATACTTTTTATATTTTTATCGTTAAGTTCACATTATTTTACATCTAAAACACGTATTTACAATACATTTGGGTGAATACAAAAAATAGAAAAAAAATTAGGGAAAAAATTTGGTAAAAAATGGTGATAATTTCGCTAAATATCGATTAAAGTCATTTGTATTGATTTAATCATACTTTTTATATTTTTATCGTTAAGTTCAAATTATTTTACATCTAAAACACGTCTTTACAATACATTTGGGTGAATATAAAAGGTCGTAAAACAATTTTGAAATACAGGTGATGAATCCGCTAAATATCGTCTTAAGTCATTTCTATTAAACTAATCATACTTTTTATATTTTTAACGTTAAGTTCACATTATTTTACATCTAAAACACGTCTTTACAATACATTTGGGTGAATATAAAAGGTCGTAAAAAAATTTTGAAATACAGGTGATGAATCCGCTAAATATCGTCTTAAGTCATTTCTATTAAACTAATCATACTTATTATATTTTTATCGTTAAGTTCACATTATTTTACATCTAAAACACGTCTTTACAATACATTTGGGTGAATATAAAAGGTCGTAAAAAAATTTTGAAATACAGGTGATGAATCCGCTAAATATCGTCTTAAGTCATTTCTATTAAACTAATCATACTTTTTATATTTTTAACGTTAAGTTCACATTATTTTACATCTAAAACACGTATTTACAATACATTTGGGTGAATACAAAAAATAGAAAAAAAATTTGGGAAAAAAATGGTGATAATTCCGCTAAATATCGTTTAAAGTCATTTTTATTGAACTAATCATACTTTTTATATTTTTATCGTTAAGTTCACATTATTTTACATCTAAAACACGTATTTACAATACATTTGGGTGAATACAAAAAATAGAAAAAAAATTTGGGAAAAAATTGGGTAAAAAATGGTGATAATTCCGCTAAATATCGTTTAAAGTCATTTGTATTGAACTAATCATACTTTTTATATTTTTATCGTTAAGTTCACATTATTTTACATCTAAAACACGTATTTACAATACATTTGGGTGAATACAAAAAATAGAAAAAAAATTAGGGAAAAAATTTGGTAAAAAATGGTGATAATTTCGCTAAATATCGATTAAAGTCATTTGTATTGAACTAATCATACTTTTTATATTTTTATCGTTAAGTTCACATTATTTTACATCTAAAACACGTATTTACAATACATTTGGGTGAATACAAAAAATAGAAAAAAAATTTGGGAAAAAAATGGTGATAATTCCGCTAAATATCGTTTAAAGTCATTTGTATTGAACTAATCATACTTTTTATATTTTTATCGTTAAGTTCACATTATTTTACATCTAAAACACGTATTTACAATACATTTGGGTGAATACAAAAAATAGAAAAAAAATTTGGGAAAAAATTGGGTAAAAAATGGTGATAATTCCGCTAAATATCGTTTAAAGTCATTTGTATTGAACTAATCATACTTTTTATATTTTTATCGTTAAGTTCACATTATTTTACATCTAAAACACGTCTTTACAATACATTTGGGTGAATATAAAAGGTCGTAAAACAATTTTGAAATACAGGTGATGAATCCGCTAAATATCGTCTTAAGTCATTTCTATTAAACTAATCATACTTTTTATATTTTTAACGTTAAGTTCACATTATTTTACATCTAAAACACGTATTTACAATACATTTGGGTGAATATAAAAGGTCGTAAAAAAATTTTGAAATACAGGTGATGAATCCGCTAAATATCGTCTTAAGTCATTTCTATTAAATTAATCATACTTTTTATATTTTTAACGTTAAGTTCACATTATTTTACATCTAAAACACGTATTTACAATACATTTGGGTGAATACAAAAAATAGAAAAAAAATTTGGGAAAAAATTGGGTAAAAAATGGTGATAATTCCGCTAAATATCGTTTAAAGTCATTTGTATTGAACTAATCACACTTTTTATATTTTTATCGTTAAGTTCACATTATTTTACATCTAAAACACGTATTTACAATACATTTGGGTGAATATAAAAGGTCGTAAAAAAATTTTGAAATACAGGTGATGATTCCGCTAAATATCGTCTTAAGTCATTTCTATTAAATTAATCATACTTTTTATATTTTTAACGTTAAGTTCACATTATTTTACATCTAAAACACGTATTTACAATACATTTGGGTGAATACAAAAAATAGAAAAAAAATTTGGGAAAAAAATGGTGATAATTCCGCTAAATATCGTTTAAAGTCATTTGTATTGAACTAATCATACTTTTTATATTTTTATCGTTAAGTTCACATTATTTTACATCTAAAACACGTATTTACAATACATTTGGGTGAATACAAAAAATAGAAAAAAAATTTGGGAAAAAATTGGGTAAAAAATGGTGATAATTCGGCTAAATATCGTTTAAAGTCATTTGTATTGAACTAATCATACTTTTTATATTTTTATCGTTAAGTTCACATTATTTTACATCTAAAACACGTCTTTACAATACATTTGGGTGAATATAAAAGGTCGTAAAAAAATTTTGAAATACAGGTGATGAATCCGCTAAATATCGTCTTAAGTCATTTCTATTAAACTAATCATACTTTTTATATTTTTAACGTTAAGTTCACATTATTTTACATCTAAAACACGTATTTACAATACATTTGGGTGAATACAAAAAATAGAAAAAAAATTTGGGAAAAAAATGGTGATAATTCCGCTAAATATCGTTTAAAGGCATTTGTATTGAACTAATCATACTTTTTATATTTTGAACGTTAAGTTCACATTATTTTACATCTAAAACACGTATTTACAATACATTTGGGTGAATACAAAAAATAGAAAAAAAATTTGGGAAAAAATTGGGTAAAAAATGGTGATAATTCCGCTAAATATCGTTTAAAGTCATTTGTATTGAACTAATCATACTTTTTATATTTTTATCGTTAAGTTCACATTATTTTACATCTAAAACACGTCTTTACAATACATTTGGGTGAATATAAAAGGTCGTAAAAAAATTTTGAAATACAGGTGATGAATCCGCTAAATATCGTCTTAAGTCATTTCTATTAAACTAATCATACTTTTTATATTTTTAACGTTAAGTTCACATTATTTTACATCTAAAACACGTATTTACAATACATTTAGGTGAATACAAAAAATAGAAAAAAAATTTGGGAAAAAAATGGTGATAATTCCGCTAAATATCGTTTAAAGTCATTTGTATTGAACTAATCATACTTTTTATATTTTTATCGTTAAGTTCACATTATTTTACATCTAAAACACGTATTTACAATACATTTGGGTGAATACAAAAAATAGAAAAAAAATTTGGGAAAAAATTGGGTAAAAAATGGTGATAATTCCGCTAAATATCGTTTAAAGTCATTTGTATTGAACTAATCATACTTTTTATATTTTTATCGTTAAGTTCACATTATTTTACATCTAAAACACGTCTTTACAATACATTTGGGTGAATATAAAAGGTCGTAAAAAAATTTTGAAATACAGGTGATGAATCCGCTAAATATCGTCTTAAATCATTTCTATTAAACTAATCATAATTTTTATATTTTTAACGTTAAGTTCACATTATTTTACATCTAAAACACGTATTTACAATACATTTGGGTGAATACAAAAAATAGAAAAAAAATTTGAGAAAAAATTGGGTAAAAAATGGTGATAATTCCGCTAAATATCGTTTAAAGTCATTTGTATTGAACTAATCATACTTTTTATATTTTTATCGTTAAGTTCACATTATTTTACATCTAAAACACGTATTTACAATACATTTGGGTGAATACAAAAAATAGAAAAAAAATTTGGGAAAAAATTGGGTAAAAAATGGTGATAATTCCGCTAAATATCGTTTAAAGTCATTTGTATTGAACTAATCATACTTTTTATATTTTTATCGTTAAGTTCACATTATTTTACATCTAAAACACGTATTTACAATACATTTGGGTGAATACAAAAAATAGAAAAAAAATTAGGGAAAAAATTTGGTAAAAAATGGTGATAATTTCGCTAAATATCGATTAAAGTCATTTGTATTGAACTAATCATACTTTTTATATTTTTATCGTTAAGTTCACATTATTTTACATCTAAAACACGTCTTTACAATACATTTGGGTGAATATAAAAGGTCGTAAAAAAATTTTGAAATACAGGTGATGAATCCGCTAAATATCGTCTTAAGTCATTTCTATTAAACTAATCATACTTTTTATATTTTTATCGTTAAGTTCACATTATTTTACATCTAAAACACGTATTTACAATACATTTGGGTGAATATAAAAGGTCGTAAAAAAATTTTGAAATACAGGTGATGAATCCGCTAAATATCGTCTTAAGTCATTTCTATTAAATTAATCATACTTTTTATATTTTTAACGTTAAGTTCACATTATTTTACATCTAAAACACGTATTTACAATACATTTGGGTGAATACAAAAAATAGAAAAAAAATTTGGGAAAAAAATGGTGATAATTCCGCTAAATATCGTTTAAAGTCATTTGTATTGAACTAATCATACTTTTTATATTTTTATCGTTAAGTTCACATTATTTTACATCTAAAACACGTATTTACAATACATTTGGGTGAATACAAAAAATAGAAAAAAAATTTGGGAAAAAATTGGGTAAAAAATGGTGATAATTCCGCTAAATATCGTTTAAAGTCATTTGTATTGAACTAATCATACTTTTTATATTTTTATCGTTAAGTTCACATTATTTTACATCTAAAACACGTCTTTACAATACATTTGGGTGAATATAAAAGGTCGTAAAAAAATTTTGAAATACAGGTGATGAATCCGCTAAATATCGTCTTAAGTCATTTCTATTAAACTAATCATACTTTTTATATTTTTAACGTTAAGTTCACATTATTTTACATCTAAAACACGTATTTACAATACATTTGGGTGAATACAAAAAATAGAAAAAAAATTTGGGAAAAAAATGGTGATAATTCCGCTAAATATCGTTTAAAGTCATTTGTATTGAACTAATCATACTTTTCATATTTTTATCGTTAAGTTCACATTATTTTACATCTAAAACACGTATTTACAATACATTTGGGTGAATACAAAAAATAGAAAAAAAATTTGGGAAAAAATTGGGTAAAAAATGGTGATAATTCCGCTAAATATCGTTTAAAGTCATTTGTATTGAACTAATCATACTTTTTATATTTTTATCGTTAAGTTCACATTATTTTACATCTAAAACACGTCTTTACAATACATTTGGGTGAATATAAAAGGTCGTAAAAAAATTTTGAAATACAGGTGATGAATCCGCTAAATATCGTCTTAAGTCATTTCTATTAAACTAATCATACTTTTTATATTTTTAACGTTAAGTTCACATTATTTTACATCTAAAACACGTATTTACAATACATTTGGGTGAATACAAAAAATAGAAAAAAAATTTGGGAAAAAAATGGTGATAATTCCGCTAAATATCGTTTAAAGTCATTTGTATTGAACTAATCATACTTTTTATATTTTGAACGTTAAGTTCACATTATTTTACATCTAAAACACGTATTTACAATACATTTGGGTGAATACAAAAAATAGAAAAAAAATTTGGGAAAAAATTGGGTAAAAAATGGTGATAATTCCGCTAAATATCGTTTAAAGTCATTTGTATTGAACTAATCATACTTTTTATATTTTTATCGTTAAGTTCACATTATTTTACATCTAAAACACGTCTTTACAATACATTTGGGTGAATATAAAAGGTCGTAAAAAAATTTTGAAATACAGGTGATGAATCCGCTAAATATCGTCTTAAGTCATTTCTATTAAACTAATCATACTTTTTATATTTTTAACGTTAAGTTCACATTATTTTACATCTAAAACACGTATTTACAATACATTTAGGTGAATACAAAAAATAGAAAAAAAATTTGGGAAAAAAATGGTGATAATTCCGCTAAATATCGTTTAAAGTCATTTGTATTGAACTAATCATACTTTTTATATTTTTATCGTTAAGTTCACATTATTTTACATCTAAAACACGTATTTACAATACATTTGGGTGAATACAAAAAATAGAAAAAAAATTTGGGAAAAAATTGGGTAAAAAATGGTGATAATTCCGCTAAATATCGTTTAAAGTCATTTGTATTGAACTAATCATACTTTTTATATTTTTATCGTTAAGTTCACATTATTTTACATCTAAAACACTTCTTTACAATACATTTGGGTGAATATAAAAGGTCGTAAAAAAATTTTGAAATACAGGTGATGAATCCGCTAAATATCGTCTTAAGTCATTTCTATTAAACTAATCATAATTTTTATATTTTTAACGTTAAGTTCACATTATTTTACATCTAAAACACGTATTTACAATACATTTGGGTGAATACAAAAAATAGAAAAAAAATTTGGGAAAAAATTGGGTAAAAAATGGTGATAATTCCGCTAAATATCGTTTAAAGTCATTTGTATTGAACTAATCATACTTTTTATATTTTTATCGTTAAGTTCACATTATTTTACATCTAAAACACGTATTTACAATACATTTGGGTGAATACAAAAAATAGAAAAAAAATTTGGGAAAAAATTGGGTAAAAAATGGTGATAATTCCGCTAAATATCGTTTAAAGTCATTTGTATTGAACTAATCATACTTTTTATATTTTTATCGTTAAGTTCACATTATTTTACATCTAAAACACGTATTTACAATACATTTGGGTGAATACAAAAAATAGAAAAAAGATTAGGGAAAAAACTTGGTAAAAAATGGTGATAATTTCGCTAAATATCGATTAAAGTCATTTGTATTGAACTAATCATACTTTTTATATTTTTATCGTTAAGTTCACATTATTTTACATCTAAAACACGTCTTTACAATACATTTGGGTGAATATAAAAGGTCGTAAAAAAATTTTGAAATACAGGTGATGAATCCGCTAAATATCGTCTTAAGTCATTTCTATTAAACTAATCATACTTTTTATATTTTTAACGTTAAATTCAGATTATTTTACATCTAAAACACGTATTTACAATACATTTGGGTAAATACAAAAAATAGAAAAAAAATTAGGGAAAAAATTTGGTAAAAAATGGTGATAAATTCGCTAAATATCGTTTAAAGTCATTTGTATTGAACTAATCATACTTTTTATATTTTTATCGTTAAGTTCACATTATTTTACATCTAAAACACGTCTTTACAATACATTTGGGTGAATATAAAAGGTCGTAAAAAAATTTTGAAATACAGGTGATGAATCCGCTAAATATCGTCTTAAGTCATTTCTATTAAACTAATCATACTTTTTATATTTTTAACGTTAAGTTCACATTATTTTACATCTAAAACACGTATTTACAATACATTTGGGTGAATACAAAAAATAGAAAAAAAATTTGGGAAAAAAATGGTGATAATTCCGCTAAATATCGTTTAAAGTCATTTGTATTGAACTAATCATACTTTTTATATTTTTATCGTTAAGTTCACATTATTTTACATCTAAAACACGTATTTACAATACATTTGGGTGAATACAAAAAATAGAAAAAAAATTAGGGAAAAAATTTGGTAAAAAATGGTGATAATTTCGCTAAATATCGATTAAAGTCATTTGTATTGAACTAATCATACTTTTTATATTTTTATCGTTATGTTCACATTATTTTACATCTAAAACACGTCTTTACAATACATTTGGGTGAATATAAAAGGTCGTAAAACAATTTTGAAATACAGGTGATGAATCCGCTAAATATCGTCTTAAGTCATTTCTATTAAACTAATCATACTTTTTATATTTTTAACGTTAAGTTCACATTATTTTACATCTAAAACACGTATTTACAATACATTTGGGTGAATACAAAAAATAGAAAAAAAATTTGGGAAAAAAATGGTGATAATTCCGCTAAATATCGTTTAAAGTCATTTGTATTGAACTAATCATACTTTTTATATTTTTATCGTTAAGTTCACATTATTTTACATCTAAAACACGTATTTACAATACATTTGGGTGAATACAAAAAATAGAAAAAAAATTAGGGAAAAAATTTGGTAAAAAATGGTGATAATTTCGCTAAATATCGATTAAAGTCATTTGTATTGAACTAATCATACTTTTTATATTTTTATCGTTAAGTTCACATTATTTTACATCTAAAACACGTCTTTACAATACATTTGGGTGAATATAAAAGGTCGTAAAAAAATTTTGAAATACAGGTGATGAATCCGCTAAATATCGTCTTAAGTCATTTCTATTAAACTAATCATACTTTTTATATTTTTAACGTTAAGTTCACATTATTTTACATCTAAAACACGTATTTACAATACATTTGGGTGAATACAAAAAATAGAAAAAAAATTTGGGAAAAAAATGGTGATAATTCCGCTAAATATCGTTTAAAGTCATTTGTATTGAACTAATCATACTTTTTATATTTTTATCGTTAAGTTCACATTATTTTACATCTAAAACACGTATTTACAATACATTTGGGTAAATACAAAAAATAGAAAAAAAATTAGGGAAAAAATTTGGTAAAAAATGGTGATAAATTCGCTAAATATCGTTTAAAGTCATTTGTATTGAACTAATCATACTTTTTATATTTTTATCGTTAAGTTCACATTATTTTACATCTAAAACACGTCTTTACAATACATTTGGGTGAATATAAAAGGTCGTAAAAAAATTTTGAAATACAGGTGATGAATCCGCTAAATATCGTCTTAAGTCATTTCTATTAAACTAATCATACTTTTTATATTTTTAACGTTAAGTTCACATTATTTTACATCTAAAACACGTATTTACAATACATTTGGGTGAATACAAAAAATAGAAAAAAAATTTGGGAAAAAAATGGTGATAATTCCGCTAAATATCGTTTAAAGTCATTTGTATTGAACTAAACATACTTTTTATATTTTTATCGTTAAGTTCACATTATTTTACATCTAAAACACGTATTTACAATACATTTGGGTGAATACAAAAAATAGAAAAAAAATTAGGGAAAAAATTTGGTAAAAAATGGTGATAATTTCGCTAAATATCGATTAAAGTCATTTGTATTGAACTAATCATACTTTTTATATTTTTATCGTTAAGTTCACATTATTTTACATCTAAAACACGTCTTTACAATACATTTGGGTGAATATAAAAGGTCGTAAAACAATTTTGAAATACAGGTGATGAATCCGCTAAATATCGTCTTAAGTCATTTCTATTAAACTAATCATACTTTTTATATTTTTAACGTTAAGTTCACATTATTTTACATCTAAAACACGTCTTTACAATACATTTGGGTGAATATAAAAGGTCGTAAAAAAATTTTGAAATACAGGTGATGAATCCGCTAAATATCGTCTTAAGTCATTTCTATTAAACTAATCATACTTATTATATTTTTAACGTTAAGTTCACATTATTTTACATCTAAAACACGTCTTTACAATACATTTGGGTGAATATAAAAGGTCGTAAAAAAATTTTGAAATACAGGTGATGAATCCGCTAAATATCGTCTTAAGTCATTTCTATTAAACTAATCATACTTTTTATATTTTTAACGTTAAGTTCACATTATTTTACATCTAAAACACGTATTTACAATACATTTGGGTGAATACAAAAAATAGAAAAAAAATTTGGGAAAAAAATGGTGATAATTCCGCTAAATATCGTTTAAAGTCATTTGTATTGAACTAATCATACTTTTTATATTTTTATCGTTAAGTTCACATTATTTTACATCTAAAACACGTATTTACAATACATTTGGGTGAATACAAAAAATAGAAAAAAAATTTGGGTAAAAAATGGTGATAATACCGCTAAATATCGTTTAAAGTCATTTGTATTGAACTAATCATACTTTTTATATTTTTATCGTTAAGTTCACATTATTTTACATCACTAACACGTCTTTACAATACACATTTGGGTGAATATAAAAGGTCGTAAAAAAATTTTGAAATACAGGTGATGAATCCGCTAAATATCGTCTTAAGTCATTTCTATTAAACTAATCATACTTTTTATATTTTTAACGTTAAGTTCACATTATTTTACATCTAAAACACGTATTTACAATACATTTGGGTGAATACAAAAAATAGAAAAAAAATTTGGGAAAAAAATGGTGATAATTCCGCTAAATATCGTTTAAAGTCATTTGTATTGAACTAATCATACTTTTTATATTTTTATCGTTAAGTTCACATTATTTTACATCTAAAACACGTATTTACAATACATTTGGGTGAATACAAAAAATAGAAAAAAAATTAGGGAAAAAATTTGGTAAAAAATGGTGATAATTTCGCTAAATATCGATTAAAGTCATTTGTATTGAACTAATCATACTTTTTATATTTTTATCGTTAAGTTCACATTATTTTACATCTAAAACACGTCTTTACAATACATTTGGGTGAATATAAAAGGTCGTAAAAAAATTTTGAAATACAGGTGATGAATCCGCTAAATATCGTCTTAAGTCATTTCTATTAAACTAATCATACTTTTTATATTTTTAACGTTAAGTTCACATTATTTTACATCTAAAACACGTATTTACAATACATTTGGGTGAATACAAAAAATAGAAAAAAAATTTGGGAAAAAAATGGTGATAATTCCGCTAAATATCGTTTAAAGTCATTTGTATTGAACTAATCATACTTTTTATATTTTTATCGTTAAGTTCACATTATTTTACATCTAAAACACGTATTTACAATACATTTGGGTAAATACAAAAAATAGAAAAAAAATTAGGGAAAAAATTTGGTAAAAAATGGTGATAAATTCGCTAAATATCGTTTAAAGTCATTTGTATTGAACTAATCATACTTTTTATATTTTTATCGTTAAGTTCACATTATTTTACATCTAAAACACGTCTTTACAATACATTTGGGTGAATATAAAAGGTCGTAAAAAAATTTTGAAATACAGGTGATGAATCCGCTAAATATCGTCTTAAGTCATTTCTATTAAACTAATCATACTTTTTATATTTTTAACGTTAAGTTCACATTATTTTACATCTAAAACACGTATTTACAATACATTTGGGTGAATACAAAAAATAGAAAAAAAATTTGGGAAAAAAATGGTGATAATTCCGCTAAATATCGTTTAAAGTCATTTGTATTGAACTAAACATACTTTTTATATTTTTATCGTTAAGTTCACATTATTTTACATCTAAAACACGTATTTACAATACATTTGGGTGAATACAAAAAATAGAAAAAAAATTAGGGAAAAAATTTGGTAAAAAATGGTGATAATTTCGCTAAATATCGATTAAAGTCATTTGTATTGAACTAATCATACTTTTTATATTTTTATCGTTAAGTTCACATTATTTTACATCTAAAACACGTCTTTACAATACATTTGGGTGAATATAAAAGGTCGTAAAACAATTTTGAAATACAGGTGATGAATCCGCTAAATATCGTCTTAAGTCATTTCTATTAAACTAATCATACTTTTTATATTTTTAACGTTAAGTTCACATTATTTTACATCTAAAACACGTCTTTACAATACATTTGGGTGAATATAAAAGGTCGTAAAAAAATTTTGAAATACAGGTGATGAATCCGCTAAATATCGTCTTAAGTCATTTCTATTAAACTAATCATACTTATTATATTTTTAACGTTAAGTTCACATTATTTTACATCTAAAACACGTCTTTACAATACATTTGGGTGAATATAAAAGGTCGTAAAAAAATTTTGAAATACAGGTGATGAATCCGCTAAATATCGTCTTAAGTCATTTCTATTAAACTAATCATACTTTTTATATTTTTAACGTTAAGTTCACATTATTTTACATCTAAAACACGTATTTACAATACATTTGGGTGAATACAAAAAATAGAAAAAAAATTTGGGAAAAAAATGGTGATAATTCCGCTAAATATCGTTTAAAGTCATTTGTATTGAACTAATCATACTTTTTATATTTTTATCGTTAAGTTCACATTATTTTACATCTAAAACACGTATTTACAATACATTTGGGTGAATACAAAAAATAGAAAAAAAATTTGGGAAAAAAATGGTGATAATTCCGCTAAATATCGTTTAAAGTCATTTGTATTGAACTAATCATACTTTTTATATTTTTATCGTTAAGTTCACATTATTTTACATCTAAAACACGTCTTTACAATACATTTGGGTGAATATAAAAGGTCGTAAAAAAATTTTGAAATACAGGTGATGAATCCGCTAAATATCGTCTTAAGTCATTTCATTTAAACTAATCATACTTTTTATATTTTTAACGTTAAGTTCACATTATTTTACATCTAAAACACGTATTTACAATACATTTGGGTGAATACAAAAAATAGAAAAAAAATTTGGGAAAAAAATGGTGATAATTCCGCTAAATATCGTTTAAAGTCATTTGTATTGAACTAATCATACTTTTTATATTTTGAACGTTAAGTTCACATTATTTTACATCTAAAACACGTATTTACAATACATTTGGGTGAATACAAAAAATAGAAAAAAAATTTGGGAAAAAATTGGGTAAAAAATGGTGATAATTCCGCTAAATATCGTTTAAAGTCATTTGTATTGAACTAATCATACTTTTTATATTTTTATCGTTAAGTTCACATTATTTTACATCTAAAACACGTCTTTACAATACATTTGGGTGAATATAAAAGGTCGTAAAAAAATTTTGAAATACAGGTGATGAATCCGCTAAATATCGTCTTAAGTCATTTCTATTAAACTAATCATACTTTTTATATTTTTAACGTTAAGTTCACATTATTTTACATCTAAAACACGTATTTACAATACATTTAGGTGAATACAAAAAATAGAAAAAAAATTTGGGAAAAAAATGGTGATAATTCCGCTAAATATCGTTTAAAGTCATTTGTATTGAACTAATCATACTTTTTATATTTTTATCGTTAAGTTCACATTATTTTACATCTAAAACACGTATTTACAATACATTTGGGTGAATACAAAAAATAGAAAAAAAATTTGGGAAAAAATTGGGTAAAAAATGGTGATAATTCCGCTAAATATCGTTTAAAGTCATTTGTATTGAACTAATCATACTTTTTATATTTTTATCGTTAAGTTCACATTATTTTACATCTAAAACACGTCTTTACAATACATTTGGGTGAATATAAAAGGTCGTAAAAAAATTTTGAAATACAGGTGATGAATCCGCTAAATATCGTCTTAAGTCATTTCTATTAAACTAATCATAATTTTTATATTTTTAACGTTAAGTTCACATTATTTTACATCTAAAACACGTATTTACAATACATTTGGGTGAATACAAAAAATAGAAAAAAAATTTGGGAAAAAATTGGGTAAAAAATGGTGATAATTCCGCTAAATATCGTTTAAAGTCATTTGTATTGAACTAATCATACTTTTTATATTTTTATCGTTAAGTTCACATTATTTTACATCTAAAACACGTATTTACAATACATTTGGGTGAATACAAAAAATAGAAAAAAAATTTGGGAAAAAATTGGGTAAAAAATGGTGATAATTCCGCTAAATATCGTTTAAAGTCATTTGTATTGAACTAATCATACTTTTTATATTTTTATCGTTAAGTTCACATTATTTTACATCTAAAACACGTATTTACAATACATTTGGGTGAATACAAAAAATAGAAAAAAAATTAGGGATAAAATTTGGTAAAAAATGGTGATAATTTCGCTAAATATCGATTAAAGTCATTTGTATTGAACTAATCATACTTTTTATATTTTTATCGTTAAGTTCACATTATTTTACATCTAAAACACGTCTTTACAATACATTTGGGTGAATATAAAAGGTCGTAAAAAAATTTTGAAATACAGGTGATGAATCCGCTAAATATCGTCTTAAGTCATTTCTATTAAACTAATCATACTTTTTATATTTTTAACGTTAAGTTCAGATTATTTTACATCTAAAACACGTATTTACAATACATTTGGGTAAATACAAAAAATAGAAAAAAAATTAGGGAAAAAATTTGGAAAAAAATGGTGATAATTTCGCTAAATATCGTTTAAAGTCATTTGTATTGAACTAATCATACTTTTTATATTTTTATCGTTAAGTTCACATTATTTTCCATCTAAAACACGTCTTTACAATACATTTGGGTGAATATAAAAGGTCGTAAAAAAATTTTGAAATACAGGTGATGAATCCGCTAAATATCGTCTTAAGTCATTTCTATTAAACTAATCATACTTTTTATATTTTTAACGTTAAGTTCACATTATTTTACATCTAAAACACGTATTTACAATACATTTGGGTGAATACAAAAAATAGAAAAAAAATTTGGGAAAAAATTGGGTAAAAAATGGTGATAATTCCGCTAAATATCGTTTAAAGTCATTTGTATTGAACTAATCATACTTTTTATATTTTTATCGTTAAGTTCACATCATTTTACATCTAAAACACGTATTTACAATACATTTGGGTGAATACAAAAAATAGAAAAAAAATTTGGGAAAAAATTGGGTAAAAAATGGTGATAATTCCGCTAAATATCGTTTAAAGTCATTTGTATTGAACTAATCATACTTTTTATATTTTTATCGTTAAGTTCACATTATTTTACATCTAAAACACGTATTTACAATACATTTGGGTGAATACAAAAAATAGAAAAAAAATTTGGGAAAAAATTGGGTAAAAAATGGTGATAATTCCGCTAAATATCGTTTAAAGTCATTTGTATTGAACTAATCATACTTTTTATATTTTTATCGTTAAGTTCACATTATTTTACATCTAAAACACGTCTTTACAATACATTTGGGTGAATATAAAAGGTCGTAAAAAAATTTTGAAATACAGGTGATGAATCCGCTAAATATCGTCTTAAGTCATTTCTATTAAACTAATCATAATTTTTATATTTTTAACGTTAAGTTCACATTATTTTACATCTAAAACACGTATTTACAATACATTTGGGTGAATACAAAAAATAGAAAAAAAATTTGGGAAAAAATTGGGTAAAAAATGGTGATAATTCCGCTAAATATCGTTTAAAGTCATTTGTATTGAACTAATCATACTTTTTATATTTTTATCGTTAAGTTCACATTATTTTACATCTAAAACACGTATTTACAATACATTTGGGTGAATACAAAAAATAGAAAAAAAATTTGGGAAAAAATTGGGTAAAAAATGGTGATAATTCCGCTAAATATCGTTTAAAGTCATTTGTATTGAACTAATCATACTTTTTATATTTTTATCGTTAAGTTCACATTATTTTACATCTAAAACACGTATTTACAATACATTTGGGTGAATACAAAAAATAGAAAAAAAATTAGGGATAAAATTTGGTAAAAAATGGTGATAATTTCGCTAAATATCGATTAAAGTCATTTGTATTGAACTAATCATACTTTTTATATTTTTATCGTTAAGTTCACATTATTTTACATCTAAAACACGTCTTTACAATACATTTGGGTGAATATAAAAGGTCGTAAAAAAATTTTGAAATACAGGTGATGAATCCGCTAAATATCGTCTTAAGTCATTTCTATTAAACTAATCATACTTTTTATATTTTTAACGTTAAGTTCAGATTATTTTACATCTAAAACACGTATTTACAATACATTTGGGTAAATACAAAAAATAGAAAAAAAATTAGGGAAAAAATTTGGAAAAAAATGGTGATAATTTCGCTAAATATCGTTTAAAGTCATTTGTATTGAACTAATCATACTTTTTATATTTTTATCGTTAAGTTCACATTATTTTCCATCTAAAACACGTCTTTACAATACATTTGGGTGAATATAAAAGGTCGTAAAAAAATTTTGAAATACAGGTGATGAATCCGCTAAATATCGTCTTAAGTCATTTCTATTAAACTAATCATACTTTTTATATTTTTAACGTTAAGTTCACATTATTTTACATCTAAAACACGTATTTACAATACATTTGGGTGAATACAAAAAATAGAAAAAAAATTTGGGAAAAAATTGGGTAAAAAATGGTGATAATTCCGCTAAATATCGTTTAAAGTCATTTGTATTGAACTAATCATACTTTTTATATTTTTATCGTTAAGTTCACATTATTTTACATCTAAAACACGTATTTACAATACATTTGGGTGAATACAAAAAATAGAAAAAAAATTTGGGAAAAAATTGGGTAAAAAATGGTGATAATTCCGCTAAATATCGTTTAAAGTCATTTGTATTGAACTAATCATACTTTTTATATTTTTATCGTTAAGTTCACATTATTTTACATCTAAAACACGTATTTACAATACATTTGGGTGAATACAAAAAATAGAAAAAAGATTAGGGAAAAAATTTGGTAAAAAATGGTGATAATTTCGCTAAATATCGATTAAAGTCATTTGTATTGAACTAATCATACTTTTTATATTTTTATCGTTAAGTTCACATTATTTTACATCTAAAACACGTCTTTACAATACATTTGGGTGAATATAAAAGGTCGTAAAAAAATTTTGAAATACAGGTGATGAATCCGCTAAATATCGTCTTAAGTCATTTCTATTAAACTAATCATACTTTTTATATTTTTAACGTTAAATTCAGATTATTTTACATCTAAAACACGTATTTACAATACATTTGGGTAAATACAAAAAATAGAAAAAAAATTAGGGAAAAAATTTGGTAAAAAATGGTGATAAATTCGCTAAATATCGTTTAAAGTCATTTGTATTGAACTAATCATACTTTTTATATTTTTATCGTTAAGTTCACATTATTTTACATCTAAAACACGTCTTTACAATACATTTGGGTGAATATAAAAGGTCGTAAAAAAATTTTGAAATACAGGTGATGAATCCGCTAAATATCGTCTTAAGTCATTTCTATTAAACTAATCATACTTTTTATATTTTTAACGTTAAGTTCACATTATTTTACATCTAAAACACGTATTTACAATACATTTGGGTGAATACAAAAAATAGAAAAAAAATTTGGGAAAAAATGGTGATAATTCCGCTAAATATCGTTTAAAGTCATTTGTATTGAACTAATCATAATTTTTATATTTTTATCGTTAAGTTCACATTATTTTACATCTAAAACACGTATTTACAATACATTTGGGTGAATACAAAAAATAGAAAAAAAATTAGGGAAAAAATTTGGTAAAAAATGGTGATAATTTCGCTAAATATCGATTAAAGTTATTTGTATTGAACTAATCATACTTTTTATATTTTTATCGTTAAGTTCACATTATTTTACATCTAAAACACGTCTTTACAATACATTTGGGTGAATATAAAAGGTCGTAAAACAATTTTGAAATACAGGTGATGAATCCGCTAAATATCGTCTTAAGTCATTTCTATTAAACTAATCATACTTTTTATATTTTTAACGTTAAGTTCACATTATTTTACATCTAAAACACGTCTTTACAATACATTTGGGTGAATATAAAAGGTCGTAAAAAAATTTTGAAATACAGGTGATGAATCCGCTAAATATCGTCTTAAGTCATTTCTATTAAACTAATCATACTTATTATATTTTTAACGTTAAGTTCACATTATTTTACATCTAAAACACGTCTTTACAATACATTTGGGTGAATATAAAAGGTCGTAAAAAAATTTTGAAATACAGGTGATGAATCCGCTAAATATCGTCTTAAGTCATTTCTATTAAACTAATCATACTTTTTATATTTTTAACGTTAAGTTCACATTATTTTACATCTAAAACACGTATTTACAATACATTTGGGTGAATACAAAAAATAGAAAAAAAATTTGGGAAAAAAATGGTGATAATTCCGCTAAATATCGTTTAAAGTCATTTGTATTGAACTAATCATACTTTTTATATTTTTATCGTTAAGTTCACATTATTTTACATCTAAAACACGTATTTACAATACATTTGGGTGAATACAAAAAATAGAAAAAAAATTAGGGAAAAAATTTGGTAAAAAATGGTGATAATTTCGCTAAATATCGATTAAAGTCATTTGTATTGAACTAATCATACTTTTTATATTTTTATCGTTAAGTTCACATTATTTTACATCTAAAACACGTCTTTACAATACATTTGGGTGAATATAAAAGGTCGTAAAAAAATTTTGAAATACAGGTGATGAATCCGCTAAATATCGTCTTAAGTCATTTCTATTAAACTAATCATACTTTTTATATTTTTAACGTTAAGTTCACATTATTTTACATCTAAAACACGTATTTACAATACATTTGGGTGAATACAAAAAATAGAAAAAAAATTTGGGAAAAAAATGGTGATAATTCCGCTAAATATCGTTTAAAGTCATTTGTATTGAACTAATCATACTTTTTATATTTTTATCGTTAAGTTCACATTATTTTACATCTAAAACACGTATTTACAATACATTTGGGTGAATACAAAAAATAGAAAAAAAATTAGGGAAAAAATTTGGTAAAAAATGGTGATAATTTCGCTAAATATCGATTAAAGTCATTTGTATTGAACTAATCATACTTTTTATATTTTTATCGTTAAGTTCACATTATTTTACATCTAAAACACGTCTTTACAATACATTTGGGTGAATATAAAAGGTCGTAAAACAATTTTGAAATACAGGTGATGAATCCGCTAAATATCGTCTTAAGTCATTTCTATTAAACTAATCATACTTTTTATATTTTTAACGTTAAGTTCACATTATTTTACATCTAAAACACGTCTTTACAATACATTTGGGTGAATATAAAAGGTCGTAAAAAAATTTTGAAATACAGGTGATGAATCCGCTAAATATCGTCTTAAGTCATTTCTATTAAACTAATCATACTTATTATATTTTTAACGTTAAGTTCACATTATTTTACATCTAAAACACGTCTTTACAATACATTTGGGTGAATATAAAAGGTCGTAAAAAAATTTTGAAATACAGGTGATGAATCCGCTAAATATCGTCTTAAGTCATTTCTATTAAACTAATCATACTTTTTATATTTTTAACGTTAAGTTCACATTATTTTACATCTAAAACACGTATTTACAATACATTTGGGTGAATACAAAAAATAGAAAAAAAATTTGGGAAAAAAATGGTGATAATTCCGCTAAATATCGTTTAAAGTCATTTGTATTGAACTAATCATACTTTTTATATTTTTATCGTTAAGTTCACATTATTTTACATCTAAAACACGTATTTACAATACATTTGGGTGAATACAAAAAATAGAAAAAAAATTTGGGAAAAAAATGGTGATAATTCCGCTAAATATCGTTTAAAGTCATTTGTATTGAACTAATCATACTTTTTATATTTTTATCGTTAAGTTCACATTATTTTACATCTAAAACACGTCTTTACAATACATTTGGGTGAATATAAAAGGTCGTAAAAAAATTTTGAAATACAGGTGATGAATCCGCTAAATATCGTCTTAAGTCATTTCATTTAAACTAATCATACTTTTTATATTTTTAACGTTAAGTTCACATTATTTTACATCTAAAACACGTCTTTACAATACATTTGGGTGAATATAAAAGGTCGTAAAAAAATTTTGAAATACAGGTGATGAATCCGCTAAATATCGTCTTAAGTCATTTCTATTAAACTAATCATACTTTTTATATTTTTAACGTTAAGTTCACATTATTTTACATCTAAAACACGTATTTACAATACATTTGGGTGAATACAAAAAATAGAAAAAAAATTTGGGAAAAAATTGGGTAAAAAATGGTGATAATTCCGCTAAATATCGTTTAAAGTCATTTGTATTGAACTAATCATACTTTTTATATTTTTATCGTTAAGTTCACATAATTTTACATCAATAACACGTCTTTACAATACATTTGGGTGAATATAAAAGGTCGTAAAAAAATTTTGAAATACAGGTGATGAATCCGCTAAATATCGTCTTAAGTCATTTCTATTAAACTAATCATACTTTTTATATTTTTAACGTTAAGTTCACCTTATTTTACATCTAAAACACGTATTTACAATACATTTGGGTGAATACAAAAAATAGAAAAAAAATTTGGGAAAAAATTGGGTAAAAAATGGTGATAATTCCGCTAAATATCGTTTAAAGTCATTTGTATTGAACTAATCATACTTTTTATATTTTTATCGGTAAGTTCACATAATTTTACATCAATAACACGTCTTTACAATACATTTGGGTGAATATAAAAGGTCGTAAAAAAATTTTGAAATACAGGTGATGAATCCGCTAAATATCGTCTTAAGTCATTTCTATTAAACTAATCATACTTTTTATATTTTTAACGTTAAGTTCACCTTATTTTACATCTAAAACACGTATTTACAATACATTTGGGTGAATACAAAAAATAGAAAAAAAATTTGGGAAAAATTTGGGTAAAAAATGGTGATAATTCCGCTAAATATCGTTTAAAGTCATTTGTATTGAACTAATCATACTTTTTATATTTTTATCGTTAAGTTCACATTATTTTACATCAATAACACGTCTTTACAATACATTTGGGTGAATATAAAAGGTCGTAAAAAAATTTTGAAATACAGGTGATGAATCCGCTAAATATCGTCTTAAGTCATTTCTATTAAACTAATCATACTTTTTATATTTTTATCGTTAAGTTCACATTATTTTACATCTAAAACACGTCTTTACAATACATTTGGGTGAATATAAAAGGTCGTAAAAAAATTTTGAAATACAGGTGATGAATCCGCTAAATATCGTCTTAAGTCATTTCTATTAAACTAATCATACTTATTATATTTTTAACGTTAAGTTCACATTATTTTACATCTAAAACACGTCTTTACAATACATTTGGGTGAATATAAAAGGTCGTAAAAAAATTTTGAAATACAGGTGATGAATCCGCTAAATATCGTCTTAAGTCATTTCTATTAAACTAATCATACTTTTTATATTTTTAACGTTAAGTTCACATTATTTTACATCTAAAACACGTATTTACAATACATTTGGGTGAATACAAAAAATAGAAAAAAAATTTGGGAAAAAAATGGTGATAATTCCGCTAAATATCGTTTAAAGTCATTTGTATTGAACTAATCATACTTTTTATATTTTTATCGTTAAGTTCACATTATTTTACATCTAAAACACGTATTTACAATACATTTGGGTGAATACAAAAAATAGAAAAAAAATTAGGGAAAAAATTTGGTAAAAAATGGTGATAATTTCGCTAAATATCGATTAAAGTCATTTGTATTGAACTAATCATACTTTTTATATTTTTATCGTTAAGTTCACATTATTTTACATCTAAAACACGTCTTTACAATACATTTGGGTGAATATAAAAGGTCGTAAAAAAATTTTGAAATACAGGTGATGAATCCGCTAAATATCGTCTTAAGTCATTTCTATTAAACTAATCATACTTTTTATATTTTTAACGTTAAGTTCACATTATTTTACATCTAAAACACGTATTTACAATACATTTGGGTGAATACAAAAAATAGAAAAAAAATTTGGGAAAAAAATGGTGATAATTCCGCTAAATATCGTTTAAAGTCATTTGTATTGAACTAATCATACTTTTTATATTTTTATCGTTAAGTTCACATTATTTTACATCTAAAACACGTATTTACAATACATTTGGGTGAATACAAAAAATAGAAAAAAAATTAGGGAAAAAATTTGGTAAAAAATGGTGATAATTTCGCTAAATATCGATTAAAGTCATTTGTATTGAACTAATCATACTTTTTATATTTTTATCGTTAAGTTCACATTATTTTACATCTAAAACACGTCTTTACAATACATTTGGGTGAATATAAAAGGTCGTAAAACAATTTTGAAATACAGGTGATGAATCCGCTAAATATCGTCTTAAGTCATTTCTATTAAACTAATCATACTTATTATATTTTTAACGTTAAGTTCACATTATTTTACATCTAAAACACGTCTTTACAATACATTTGGGTGAATATAAAAGGTCGTAAAAAAATTTTGAAATACAGGTGATGAATCCGCTAAATATCGTCTTAAGTCATTTCTATTAAACTAATCATACTTTTTATATTTTTAACGTTAAGTTCACATTATTTTACATCTAAAACACGTATTTACAATACATTTGGGTGAATACAAAAAATAGAAAAAAAATTTGGGAAAAAAATGGTGATAATTCCGCTAAATATCGTTTAAAGTCATTTGTATTGAACTAATCATACTTTTTATATTTTTATCGTTAAGTTCACATTATTTTACATCTAAAACACGTATTTACAATACATTTGGGTGAATACAAAAAATAGAAAAAAAATTTGGGAAAAAAATGGTGATAATTCCGCTAAATATCGTTTAAAGTCATTTGTATTGAACTAATCATACTTTTTATATTTTTATCGTTAAGTTCACATTATTTTACATCTAAAACACGTCTTTACAATACATTTGGGTGAATATAAAAGGTCGTAAAAAAATTTTGAAATACAGGTGATGAATCCGCTAAATATCGTCTTAAGTCATTTCATTTAAACTAATCATACTTTTTATATTTTTAACGTTAAGTTCACATTATTTTACATCTAAAACACGTCTTTACAATACATTTGGGTGAATATAAAAGGTCGTAAAAAAATTTTGAAATACAGGTGATGAATCCGCTAAATATCGTCTTAAGTCATTTCTATTAAACTAATCATACTTTTTATATTTTTAACGTTAAGTTCACATTATTTTACATCTAAAACACGTATTTACAATACATTTGGGTGAATACAAAAAATAGAAAAAAAATTTGGGAAAAAATTGGGTAAAAAATGGTGATAATTCCGCTAAATATCGTTTAAAGTCATTTGTATTGAACTAATCATACTTTTTATATTTTTATCGTTAAGTTCACATTATTTTACATCAATAACACGTCTTTACAATACATTTGGGTGAATATAAAAGGTCGTAAAAAAATTTTGAAATACAGGTGATGAATCCGCTAAATATCGTCTTAAGTCATTTCTATTAAACTAATCATACTTTTTATATTTTTGACGTTAAGTTCACATTATTTTACATCTAAAACACGTATTTACAATACATTTGGGTGAATACAAAAAATAGAAAAAAAATTTGGGAAAAAAATGGTGATAATTCCGCTAAATATCGTTTAAAGTCATTTGTATTGAACTAATCATACTTTTTATATTTTTATCGTTAAGTTCACATTATTTTACATCTAAAACACGTCTTTACAATACATTTGGGTGAATATAAAAGGTCGTAAAAAAATTTTGAAATACAGGTGATGAATCCGCTAAATATCGTCTTAAGTCATTTCTATTAAACTAATCATAATTTTTATATTTTTAACGTTAAGTTCACATTATTTTACATCTAAAACACGTATTTACAATACATTTGGGTGAATACAAAAAATAGAAAAAAAATTTGGGAAAAAATTGGGTAAAAAATGGTGATAATTCTGCTAAATATCGTTTAAAGTCATTTGTATTGAACTAATCATACTTTTTATATTTTTATCGTTAAGTTCACATTATTTTACATCTAAAACACGTATTTACAATACATTTGGGTGAATACAAAAAATAGAAAAAAAATTTGGGAAAAAATTGGGTAAAAAATGGTGATAATTCCGCTAAATATCGTTTAAAGTCATTTGTATTGAACTAATCATACTTTTTATATTTTTATCGTTAAGTTCACATTATTTTACATCTAAAACACGTATTTACAATACATTTGGGTGAATACAAAAAATAGAAAAAAAATTAGGGAAAAAATTTGGTAAAAAATGGTGATAATTTCGCTAAATATCGATTAAAGTCATTTGTATTGAACTAATCATACTTTTTATATTTTTATCGTTAAGTTCACATTATTTTACATCTAAAACACGTCTTTACAATACATTTGGGTGAATATAAAAGGTCGTAAAAAAATTTTGAAATACAGGTGATGAATCCGCTAAATATCGTCTTAAGTCATTTCTATTAAACTAATCATACTTTTTATATTTTTAACGTTAAGTTCAGATTATTTTACATCTAAAACACGTATTTACAATACATTTGGGTAAATACAAAAAATAGAAAAAAAATTAGGGAAAAAATTTGGAAAAAAATGGTGATAATTTCGCTAAATATCGTTTAAAGTCATTTGTATTGAACTAATCATACTTTTTATATTTTTATCGTTAAGTTCACATTATTTTCCATCTAAAACACGTCTTTACAATACATTTGGGTGAATATAAAAGGTCGTAAAAAAATTTTGAAATACAGGTGATGAATCCGCTAAATATCGTCTTAAGTCATTTCTATTAAACTAATCATACTTTTTATATTTTTAACGTTAAGTTCACATTATTTTACATCTAAAACACGTATTTACAATACATTTGGGTGAATACAAAAAATAGAAAAAAAATTTGGGAAAAAATTGGGTAAAAAATGGTGATAATTCCGCTAAATATCGTTTAAAGTCATTTGTATTGAACTAATCAAACTTTTTATATTTTTATCGTTAAGTTCACATTATTTTACATCTAAAACACGTATTTACAATACATTTGGGTGAATACAAAAAATAGAAAAAAAATTTGGGAAAAAATGGTGATAATTCCGCTAAATATCGTTTAAAGTCATTTGTATTGAACTAATCATACTTTTTATATTTTTATCGTTAAGTTCACATTATTTTACATCTAAAACACGTATTTACAATACATTTGGGTGAATACAAAAAATAGAAAAAAAATTAGGGAAAAAATTTGGTAAAAAATGGTGATAATTTCGCTAAATATCGATTAAAGTCATTTGTATTGAACTAATCATACTTTTTATATTTTTATCGTTAAGTTCACATTATTTTACATCTAAAACACGTCTTTACAATACATTTGGGTGAATATAAAAGGTCGTAAAAAAATTTTGAAATACAGGTGATGAATCCGCTAAATATCGTCTTAAGTCATTTCTATTAAACTAATCATACTTTTTATATTTTTAACGGTAAAATTCAGATTATTTTACATCTAAAACACGTATTTACAATACATTTGGGTAAATACAAAAAATAGAAAAAAAATTAGGGAAAAAATTTGGTAAAAAATGGTGATAAATTCGCTAAATATCGTTTAAAGTCATTTGTATTGAACTAATCATACTTTTTATATTTTTATCGTTAAGTTCACATTATTTTACATCTAAAACACGTCTTTACAATACATTTGGGTGAATATAAAAGGTCGTAAAAAAATTTTGAAATACAGGTGATGAATCCGCTAAATATCGTCTTAAGTCATTTCTATTAAACTAATCATACTTTTTATATTTTTAACGTTAAGTTCACATTATTTTACATCTAAAACACGTATTTACAATACATTTGGGTGAATACAAAAAATAGAAAAAAAATTTGGGAAAAAAATGGTGATAATTCCGCTAAATATCGTTTAAAGTCATTTGTATTGAACTAATCATACTTTTTATATTTTTATCGTTAAGTTCACATTATTTTACATCTAAAACACGTATTTACAATACATTTGGGTGAATACAAAAAATAGAAAAAAAATTAGGGAAAAAATTTGGTAAAAAATGGTGATAATTTCGCTAAATATCGATTAAAGTTATTTGTATTGAACTAATCATACTTTTTATATTTTTATCGTTAAGTTCACATTATTTTACATCTAAAACACGTCTTTACAATACATTTGGGTGAATATAAAAGGTCGTAAAACAATTTTGAAATACAGGTGATGAATCCGCTAAATATCGTCTTAAGTCATTTCTATTAAACTAATCATACTTTTTATATTTTTAACGTTAAGTTCACATTATTTTACATCTAAAACACGTCTTTACAATACATTTGGGTGAATATAAAAGGTCGTAAAAAAATTTTGAAATACAGGTGATGAATCCGCTAAATATCGTCTTAAGTCATTTCTATTGAACTAATCATACTTTTTATATTTTTATCGTTAAGTTCACATTATTTTACATCTAAAACACGTCTTTACAATACATTTGGGTGAATATAAAAGGTCGTAAAAAAATTTTGAAATACAGGTGATGAATCCGCTAAATATCGTCTTAAGTCATTTCTATTAAACTAATCATACTTTTTATATTTTTAACGTTAAGTTCACATTATTTTACATCTAAAACACGTATTTACAATACATTTGGGTGAATACAAAAAATAGAAAAAAAATTTGGGAAAAAAATGGTGATAATTCCGCTAAATATCGTTTAAAGTCATTTGTATTGAACTAATCATACTTTTTATATTTTTATCGTTAAGTTCACATTATTTTACATCTAAAACACGTATTTACAATACATTTGGGTGAATACAAAAAATAGAAAAAAAATTAGGGAAAAAATTTGGTAAAAAATGGTGATAATTTCGCTAAATATCGATTAAAGTTATTTGTATTGAACTAATCATACTTTTTATATTTTTATCGTTAAGTTCACATTATTTTACATCTAAAACACGTCTTTACAATACATTTGGGTGAATATAAAAGGTCGTAAAACAATTTTGAAATACAGGTGATGAATCCGCTAAATATCGTCTTAAGTCATTTCTATTAAACTAATCATACTTTTTATATTTTTAACGTTAAGTTCACATTATTTTACATCTAAAACACGTCTTTACAATACATTTGGGTGAATATAAAAGGTCGTAAAAAAATTTTGAAATACAGGTGATGAATCCGCTAAATATCGTCTTAAGTCATTTCTATTGAACTAATCATACTTTTTATATTTTTATCGTTAAGTTCACATTATTTTACATCTAAAACACGTCTTTACAATACATTTGGGTGAATATAAAAGGTCGTAAAAAAATTTTGAAATACAGGTGATGAATCCGCTAAATATCGTCTTAAGTCATTTCTATTAAACTAATCATACTTTTTATATTTTTAACGTTAAGTTCACATTATTTTACATCTAAAACACGTATTTACAATACATTTGGGTGAATACAAAAAATAGAAAAAAAATTTGGGAAAAAAATGGTGATAATTCCGCTAAATATCGTTTAAAGTCATTTGTATTGAACTAATCATACTTTTTATATTTTTATCGTTAAGTTCACATTATTTTACATCTAAAACACGTATTTACAATACATTTGGGTGAATACAAAAAATAGAAAAAAAATTAGGGAAAAAATTTGGTAAAAAATGGTGATAATTTCGCTAAATATCGATTAAAGTCATTTGTATTGAACTAATCATACTTTTTATATTTTTATCGTTAAGTTCACATTATTTTACATCTAAAACACGTCTTTACAATACATTTGGGTGAATATAAAAGGTCGTAAAAAAATTTTGAAATACAGGTGATGAATCCGCTAAATATCGTCTTAAGTCATTTCTATTAAACTAATCATACTTTTTATATTTTTAACGTTAAGTTCACATTATTTTACATCTAAAACACGTATTTACAATACATTTGGGTGAATACAAAAAATAGAAAAAAAATTTGGGAAAAAAATGGTGATAATTCCGCTAAATATCGTTTAAAGTCATTTGTATTGAACTAATCATACTTTTTATATTTTTATCGTTAAGTTCACATTATTTTACATCTAAAACACGTATTTACAATACATTTGGGTAAATACAAAAAATAGAAAAAAAATTAGGGAAAAAATTTGGTAAAAAATGGTGATAAATTCGCTAAATATCGTTTAAAGTCATTTGTATTGAACTAATCATACTTTTTATATTTTTATCGTTAAGTTCACATTATTTTACATCTAAAACACGTCTTTACAATACATTTGGGTGAATATAAAAGGTCGTAAAAAAATTTTGAAATACAGGTGATGAATCCGCTAAATATCGTCTTAAGTCATTTCTATTAAACTAATCATACTTTTTATATTTTTAACGTTAAGTTCACATTATTTTACATCTAAAACACGTATTTACAATACATTTGGGTGAATACAAAAAATAGAAAAAAAATTTGGGAAAAAAATGGTGATAATTCCGCTAAATATCGTTTAAAGTCATTTGTATTGAACTAATCATACTTTTTATATTTTTATCGTTAAGTTCACATTATTTTACATCTAAAACACGTATTTACAATACATTTGGGTGAATACAAAAAATAGAAAAAAAATTAGGGAAAAAATTTGGTAAAAAATGGTGATAATTTCGCTAAATATCGATTAAAGTCATTTGTATTGAACTAATCATACTTTTTATATTTTTATCGTTAAGTTCACATTATTTTACATCTAAAACACGTCTTTACAATACATTTGGGTGAATATAAAAGGTCGTAAAACAATTTTGAAATACAGGTGATGAATCCGCTAAATATCGTCTTAAGTCATTTCTATTAAACTAATCATACTTTTTATATTTTTAACGTTAAGTTCACATTATTTTACATCTAAAACACGTCTTTACAATACATTTGGGTGAATATAAAAGGTCGTAAAAAAATTTTGAAATACAGGTGATGAATCCGCTAAATATCGTCTTAAGTCATTTCTATTAAACTAATCATACTTATTATATTTTTAACGTTAAGTTCACATTATTTTACATCTAAAACACGTCTTTACAATACATTTGGGTGAATATAAAAGGTCGTAAAAAAATTTTGAAATACAGGTGATGAATCCGCTAAATATCGTCTTAAGTCATTTCTATTAAACTAATCATACTTTTTATATTTTTAACGTTAAGTTCACATTATTTTACATCTAAAACACGTATTTACAATACATTTGGGTGAATACAAAAAATAGAAAAAAAATTTGGGAAAAAAATGGTGATAATTCCGCTAAATATCGTTTAAAGTCATTTGTATTGAACTAATCATACTTTTTATATTTTTATCGTTAAGTTCACATTATTTTACATCTAAAACACGTATTTACAATACATTTGGGTGAATACAAAAAATAGAAAAAAAATTAGGGAAAAAATTTGGTAAAAAATGGTGATAATTTCGCTAAATATCGATTAAAGTTATTTGTATTGAACTAATCATACTTTTTATATTTTTATCGTTAAGTTCACATTATTTTACATCTAAAACACGTCTTTACAATACATTTGGGTGAATATAAAAGGTCGTAAAACAATTTTGAAATACAGGTGATGAATCCGCTAAATATCGTCTTAAGTCATTTCTATTAAACTAATCATACTTTTTATATTTTTAACGTTAAGTTCACATTATTTTACATCTAAAACACGTCTTTACAATACATTTGGGTGAATATAAAAGGTCGTAAAAAAATTTTGAAATACAGGTGATGAATCCGCTAAATATCGTCTTAAGTCATTTCTATTGAACTAATCATACTTTTTATATTTTTATCGTTAAGTTCACATTATTTTACATCTAAAACACGTCTTTACAATACATTTGGGTGAATATAAAAGGTCGTAAAAAAATTTTGAAATACAGGTGATGAATCCGCTAAATATCGTCTTAAGTCATTTCTATTAAACTAATCATACTTTTTATATTTTTAACGTTAAGTTCACATTATTTTACATCTAAAACACGTATTTACAATACATTTGGGTGAATACAAAAAATAGAAAAAAAATTTGGGAAAAAAATGGTGATAATTCCGCTAAATATCGTTTAAAGTCATTTGTATTGAACTAATCATACTTTTTATATTTTTATCGTTAAGTTCACATTATTTTACATCTAAAACACGTATTTACAATACATTTGGGTGAATACAAAAAATAGAAAAAAAATTAGGGAAAAAATTTGGTAAAAAATGGTGATAATTTCGCTAAATATCGATTAAAGTCATTTGTATTGAACTAATCATACTTTTTATATTTTTATCGTTAAGTTCACATTATTTTACATCTAAAACACGTCTTTACAATACATTTGGGTGAATATAAAAGGTCGTAAAAAAATTTTGAAATACAGGTGATGAATCCGCTAAATATCGTCTTAAGTCATTTCTATTAAACTAATCATACTTTTTATATTTTTAACGTTAAGTTCACATTATTTTACATCTAAAACACGTATTTACAATACATTTGGGTGAATACAAAAAATAGAAAAAAAATTTGGGAAAAAAATGGTGATAATTCCGCTAAATATCGTTTAAAGTCATTTGTATTGAACTAATCATACTTTTTATATTTTTATCGTTAAGTTCACATTATTTTACATCTAAAACACGTATTTACAATACATTTGGGTAAATACAAAAAATAGAAAAAAAATTAGGGAAAAAATTTGGTAAAAAATGGTGATAAATTCGCTAAATATCGTTTAAAGTCATTTGTATTGAACTAATCATACTTTTTATATTTTTATCGTTAAGTTCACATTATTTTACATCTAAAACACGTCTTTACAATACATTTGGGTGAATATAAAAGGTCGTAAAAAAATTTTGAAATACAGGTGATGAATCCGCTAAATATCGTCTTAAGTCATTTCTATTAAACTAATCATACTTTTTATATTTTTAACGTTAAGTTCACATTATTTTACATCTAAAACACGTATTTACAATACATTTGGGTGAATACAAAAAATAGAAAAAAAATTTGGGAAAAAAATGGTGATAATTCCGCTAAATATCGTTTAAAGTCATTTGTATTGAACTAATCATACTTTTTATATTTTTATCGTTAAGTTCACATTATTTTACATCTAAAACACGTATTTACAATACATTTGGGTGAATACAAAAAATAGAAAAAAAATTAGGGAAAAAATTTGGTAAAAAATGGTGATAATTTCGCTAAATATCGATTAAAGTCATTTGTATTGAACTAATCATACTTTTTATATTTTTATCGTTAAGTTCACATTATTTTACATCTAAAACACGTCTTTACAATACATTTGGGTGAATATAAAAGGTCGTAAAAAAATTTTGAAATACAGGTGATGAATCCGCTAAATATCGTCTTAAGTCATTTCTATTAAACTAATCATACTTTTTATATTTTTAACGTTAAGTTCACATTATTTTACATCTAAAACACGTATTTACAATACATTTGGGTAAATACAAAAAATAGAAAAAAAATTAGGGAAAAAATTTGGTAAAAAATGGTGATAAATTCGCTAAATATCGTTTAAAGTCATTTGTATTGAACTAATCATACTTTTTATATTTTTATCGTTAAGTTCACATTATTTTACATCTAAAACACGTCTTTACAATACATTTGGGTGAATATAAAAGGTCGTAAAAAAATTTTGAAATACAGGTGATGAATCCGCTAAATATCGTCTTAAGTCATTTCTATTAAACTAATCATACTTTTTATATTTTTAACGTTAAGTTCACATTATTTTACATCTAAAACACGTATTTACAATACATTTGGGTGAATACAAAAAATAGAAAAAAAATTTGGGAAAAAAATGGTGATAATTCCGCTAAATATCGTTTAAAGTCATTTGTATTGAACTAATCATACTTTTTATATTTTTATCGTTAAGTTCACATTATTTTACATCTAAAACACGTATTTACAATACATTTGGGTGAATACAAAAAATAGAAAAAAAATTAGGGAAAAAATTTGGTAAAAAATGGTGATAATTTCGCTAAATATCGATTAAAGTCATTTGTATTGAACTAATCATACTTTTTATATTTTTATCGTTAAGTTCACATTATTTTACATCTAAAACACGTCTTTACAATACATTTGGGTGAATATAAAAGGTCGTAAAACAATTTTGAAATACAGGTGATGAATCCGCTAAATATCGTCTTAAGTCATTTCTATTAAACTAATCATACTTTTTATATTTTTAACGTTAAGTTCACATTATTTTACATCTAAAACACGTCTTTACAATACATTTGGGTGAATATAAAAGGTCGTAAAAAAATTTTGAAATACAGGTGATGAATCCGCTAAATATCGTCTTAAGTCATTTCTATTAAACTAATCATACTTATTATATTTTTAACGTTAAGTTCACATTATTTTACATCTAAAACACGTCTTTACAATACATTTGGGTGAATATAAAAGGTCGTAAAAAAATTTTGAAATACAGGTGATGAATCCGCTAAATATCGTCTTAAGTCATTTCTATTAAACTAATCATACTTTTTATATTTTTAACGTTAAGTTCACATTATTTTACATCTAAAACACGTATTTACAATACATTTGGGTGAATACAAAAAATAGAAAAAAAATTTGGGAAAAAAATGGTGATAATTCCGCTAAATATCGTTTAAAGTCATTTGTATTGAACTAATCATACTTTTTATATTTTTATCGTTAAGTTCACATTATTTTACATCTAAAACACGTATTTACAATACATTTGGGTGAATACAAAAAATAGAAAAAAAATTTGGGAAAAAAATGGTGATAATTCCGCTAAATATCGTTTAAAGTCATTTGTATTGAACTAATCATACTTTTTATATTTTTATCGTTAAGTTCACATTATTTTACATCTAAAACACGTCTTTACAATACATTTGGGTGAATATAAAAGGTCGTAAAAAAATTTTGAAATACAGGTGATGAATCCGCTAAATATCGTCTTAAGTCATTTCATTTAAACTAATCATACTTTTTATATTTTTAACGTTAAGTTCACATTATTTTACATCTAAAACACGTCTTTACAATACATTTGGGTGAATATAAAAGGTCGTAAAAAAATTTTGAAATACAGGTGATGAATCCGCTAAATATCGTCTTAAGTCATTTCTATTAAACTAATCATACTTTTTATATTTTTAACGTTAAGTTCACATTATTTTACATCTAAAACACGTATTTACAATACATTTGGGTAAATACAAAAAATAGAAAAAAAATTAGGGAAAAAATTTGGTAAAAAATGGTGATAAATTCGCTAAATATCGTTTAAAGTCATTTGTATTGAACTAATCATACTTTTTATATTTTTATCGTTAAGTTCACATTATTTTACATCTAAAACACGTCTTTACAATACATTTGGGTGAATATAAAAGGTCGTAAAAAAATTTTGAAATACAGGTGATGAATCCGCTAAATATCGTCTTAAGTCATTTCTATTAAACTAATCATACTTTTTATATTTTTAACGTTAAGTTCACATTATTTTACATCTAAAACACGTATTTACAATACATTTGGGTGAATACAAAAAATAGAAAAAAAATTTGGGAAAAAAATGGTGATAATTCCGCTAAATATCGTTTAAAGTCATTTGTATTGAACTAATCATACTTTTTATATTTTTATCGTTAAGTTCACATTATTTTACATCTAAAACACGTATTTACAATACATTTGGGTGAATACAAAAAATAGAAAAAAAATTAGGGAAAAAATTTGGTAAAAAATGGTGATAATTTCGCTAAATATCGATTAAAGTCATTTGTATTGAACTAATCATACTTTTTATATTTTTATCGTTAAGTTCACATTATTTTACATCTAAAACACGTCTTTACAATACATTTGGGTGAATATAAAAGGTCGTAAAACAATTTTGAAATACAGGTGATGAATCCGCTAAATATCGTCTTAAGTCATTTCTATTAAACTAATCATACTTTTTATATTTTTAACGTTAAGTTCACATTATTTTACATCTAAAACACGTCTTTACAATACATTTGGGTGAATATAAAAGGTCGTAAAAAAATTTTGAAATACAGGTGATGAATCCGCTAAATATCGTCTTAAGTCATTTCTATTAAACTAATCATACTTATTATATTTTTAACGTTAAGTTCACATTATTTTACATCTAAAACACGTCTTTACAATACATTTGGGTGAATATAAAAGGTCGTAAAAAAATTTTGAAATACAGGTGATGAATCCGCTAAATATCGTCTTAAGTCATTTCTATTAAACTAATCATACTTTTTATATTTTTAACGTTAAGTTCACATTATTTTACATCTAAAACACGTATTTACAATACATTTGGGTGAATACAAAAAATAGAAAAAAAATTTGGGAAAAAAATGGTGATAATTCCGCTAAATATCGTTTAAAGTCATTTGTATTGAACTAATCATACTTTTTATATTTTTATCGTTAAGTTCACATTATTTTACATCTAAAACACGTATTTACAATACATTTGGGTGAATACAAAAAATAGAAAAAAAATTTGGGAAAAAAATGGTGATAATTCCGCTAAATATCGTTTAAAGTCATTTGTATTGAACTAATCATACTTTTTATATTTTTATCGTTAAGTTCACATTATTTTACATCTAAAACACGTCTTTACAATACATTTGGGTGAATATAAAAGGTCGTAAAAAAATTTTGAAATACAGGTGATGAATCCGCTAAATATCGTCTTAAGTCATTTATATTAAACTAATCATACTTTTTATATTTTTAACGTTAAGTTCACATTATTTTACATCTAAAACACGTATTTACAATACATTTGGGTGAATACAAAAAATAGAAAAAAAATTTGGGAAAAAAATGGTGATAATTCCGCTAAATATCGTTTAAAGTCATTTGTATTGAACTAATCATACTTTTTATATTTTTATCGTTAAGTTCACATTATTTTACATCTAAAACACGTCTTTACAATACATTTGGGTGAATATAAAAGGTCGTAAAAAAATTTTGAAATACAGGTGATGAATCCGCTAAATATCGTCTTAAGTCATTTCTATTAAACTAATCATACTTTTTATATTTTTGACGTTAAGTTCACATTATTTTACATCTAAAACACGTATTTACAATACATTTGGGTGAATACAAAAAATAGAAAAAAAATTTGGGAAAAAATTGGGTAAAAAATGGTGATAATTCCGCTAAATATCGTTTAAAGTCATTTGTATTGAACTAATCATACTTTTTATATTTTTATCGTTAAGTTCACATTATTTTACATCTAAAACACGTCTTTACAATACATTTGGGTGAATATAAAAGGTCGTAAAAAAATTTTGAAATACAGGTGATGAATCCGCTAAATATCGTTTAAAGTCATTTGTATTGAACTAATCATACTTTTTATATTTTTATCGTTAAGTTCACATTATTTTACATCTAAAACACGTCTTTACAATACATTTGGGTGAATATAAAAGGTCGTAAAAAAATTTTGAAATACAGGTGATGAATCCGCTAAATATCGTCTTAAGTCATTTCTATTAAACTAATCATACTTTTTATATTTTTAACGTTAAGTTCACATTATTTTACATCTAAAACACGTATTTACAATACATTTGGGTGAATACAAAAAATAGAAAAAAAATTTGGGAAAAAATTGGGTAAAAAATGGTGATAATTCCGCTAAATATCGTTTAAAGTCATTTGTATTGAACTAATCATACTTTTTATATTTTTATCGTTAAGTTCACATTATTTTACATCTAAAACACGTATTTACAATACATTTGGGTGAATTTAAAAAATAGAAAAAAAATTAGGGAAAAAATTTGGTAAAAAATGGTGATCATTTCGCTAAATATCGATTAAAGTCATTTGTATTGAACTAATCATACTTTTTATATTTTTAACGTTAAGTTCACATTATTTTACATCTAAAACACGTATTTACAATACATTTGGGTGAATACAAAAAATAGAAAAAAAATTAGGGAAAAAATTTGGTAAAAAATGGTGATAATTTCGCTAAATATCGATTAAAGTCATTTGTATTGAACTAATCATACTTTTTATATTTTTATCGTTAAGTTCACATTATTTTACATCTAAAACACGTATTTACAATACATTTGGGTGAATATAAAAGGTCGTAAAAAATGTTTGAAATACAGGTGATGAATCCGCTAAATATCGTCTTAAGTCATTTCTATTAAACTAATCATACTTTTTATATTTTTGACGTTAAGTTCACATTATTTTACATCTAAAACACGTATTTACAATACATTTGGGTGAATACAAAAAATAGAAAAAAAATTTGGGAAAAAATTGGGTAAAAAATGGTGATAATTCCGCTAAATATCGTTTAAAGTCATTTGTATTGAACTAATCATACTTTTTATATTTTTATCGTTAAGTTCACATTATTTTACATCTAAAACACGTCTTTACAATACATTTGGGTGAATATAAAAGGTCGTAAAAAAATTTTGAAATACAGGTGATGAATCCGCTAAATATCGTTTAAAGTCATTTGTATTGAACTAATCATACTTTTTATATTTTTATCGTTAAGTTCACATTATTTTACATCTAAAACACGTCTTTACAATACATTTGGGTGAATATAAAAGGTCGTAAAAAAATTTTGAAATACAGGTGATGAATCCGCTAAATATCGTCTTAAGTCATTTCTATTAAACTAATCATACTTTTTATATTTTTAACGTTAAGTTCACATTATTTTACATCTAAAACACGTCTTTACAATACATTTGGGTGAATATAAAAGGTCGTAAAAAAATTTTGAAATACAGGTGATGAATCCGCTAAATATCGTCTTAAGTCATTTCTATTAAACTAATCATACTTTTTATATTTTTAACGTTAAGTTCACATTATTTTACATCTAAAACACGTATTTACAATACATTTGGGTGAATACAAAAAATAGAAAAAAAATTTGGGAAAAAATTGGGTAAAAAATGGTGATAATTCCGCTAAATATCGTTTAAAGTCATTTGTATTGAACTAATCATACTTTTTATATTTTTATCGTTAAGTTCACATTATTTTACATCAATAACACGTCTTTACAATACATTTGGGTGAATATAAAAGGTCGTAAAAAAATTTTGAAATACAGGTGATGAATCCGCTAAATATCGTCTTAAGTCATTTCTATTAAACTAATCATAATTTTTATATTTTTGACGTTAAGTTCACATTATTTTACATCTAAAACACGTATTTACAATACATTTGGGTGAATACAAAAAATAGAAAAAAAATTTGGGAAAAAATTGGGTAAAAAATGGTGATAATTCCGCTAAATATCGTTTAAAGTCATTTGTATTGAACTAATCATACTTTTTATATTTTTATCGTTAAGTTCACATTATTTTACATCTAAAACACGTCTTTACAATACATTTGGGTGAATATAAAAGGTCGTAAAAAAATTTTGAAATACAGGTGATGAATCCGCTAAATATCGTCTTAAGTCATTTCTATTAAACTAATCATACTTTTTATATTTTTGACGTTAAGTTCACATTATTTTACATCTAAAACACGTATTTACAATACATTTGGGTGAATACAAAAAATAGAAAAAAAATTTGGGAAAAAATTGGGTAAAAAATGGTGATAATTCCGCTAAATATCGTTTAAAGTCATTTGTATTGAACTAATCATACTTTTTATATTTTTATCGTTAAGTTCACATTATTTTACATCTAAAACACGTCTTTACAATACATTTGGGTGAATTTAAAAGGTCGTAAAAAAATTTTGAAATACAGGTGATGAATCCGCTAAATATCGTTTAAAGTCATTTGTATTGAACTAATCATACTTTTTATATTTTTATCGTTAAGTTCACATTATTTTACATCTAAAACACGTCTTTACAATACATTTGGGTGAATATAAAAGGTCGTAAAAAAATTTTGAAATACAGGTGATGAATCCGCTAAATATCGTCTTAAGTCATTTCTATTAAACTAATCATACTTTTTATATTTTTAACGTTAAGTTCACATTATTTTACTTCTAAAACACGTATTTACAATACATTTGGGTGAATACAAAAAATAGAAAAAAAATTTGGGAAAAAAATGGTGATAATTCCGCTAAATATCGTTTAAAGTCATTTGTATTGAACTAATCATACTTTTTATATTTTTATCGTTAAGTTCACATAATTTTACATCAATAACACGTCTTTACAATACATTTGGGTGAATATAAAAGGTCGTAAAAAAATTTTGAAATACAGGTGATGAATCCGCTAAATATCGTCTTAAGTCATTTCTATAAAACTAATCATACTTTTTATATTTTTAACGTTAAGTTCACATTATTTTACATCTAAAACACGTATTTACAATACATTTGGGTGAATACAAAAAATAGAAAAAAAATTTGGGAAAAATTTGGGTAAAAAATGGTGATAATACCGCTAAATATCGTTTAAAGTCATTTGTATTGAACTAATCATACTTTTTATATTTTTATCGTTAAGTTCACATTATTTTACATCACTAACACGTCTTTACAATACACATTTGGGTGAATATAAAAGGTCGTAAAAAAATTTTGAAATACAGGTGATGAATCCGCTAAATATCGTCTTAAGTCATTTCTATTAAACTAATCATACTTTTTATATTTTTAACGTTAAGTTCACATTATTTTACATCTAAAACACGTATTTACAATACATTTGGGTGAATACAAAAAATAGAAAAAAAATTTGGGAAAAAATTGGGTAAAAAATGGTGATAATTCCGCTAAATATCGTTTAAAGTCATTTGTATTGAACTAATCATACTTTTTATATTTTTATCGTTAAGTTCACATTATTTTACATCTAAAACACGTATTTACAATACATTTGGGTGAATTTAAAAAATAGAAAAAAAATTAGGGAAAAAATTTGGTAAAAAATGGTGATCATTTCGCTAAATATCGATTAAAGTCATTTGTATTGAACTAATCATACTTTTTATATTTTTAACGTTAAGTTCACATTATTTTACATCTAAAACACGTATTTACAATACATTTGGGTGAATACAAAAAATAGAAAAAAAATTAGGGAAAAAATTTGGTAAAAAATGGTGATAATTTCGCTAAATATCGATTAAAGTCATTTGTATTGAACTAATCATACTTTTTATATTTTTATCGTTAAGTTCACATTATTTTACATCTAAAACACGTATTTACAATACATTTGGGTGAATATAAAAGGTCGTAAAAAATGTTTGAAATACAGGTGATGAATCCGCTAAATATCGTCTTAAGTCATTTCTATTAAACTAATCATACTTTTTATATTTTTGACGTTAAGTTCACATTATTTTACATCTAAAACACGTATTTACAATACATTTGGGTGAATACAAAAAATAGAAAAAAAATTTGGGAAAAAATTGGGTAAAAAATGGTGATAATTCCGCTAAATATCGTTTAAAGTCATTTGTATTGAACTAATCATACTTTTTATATTTTTATCGTTAAGTTCACATTATTTTACATCTAAAACACGTCTTTACAATACATTTGGGTGAATATAAAAGGTCGTAAAAAAATTTTGAAATACAGGTGATGAATCCGCTAAATATCGTTTAAAGTCATTTGTATTGAACTAATCATACTTTTTATATTTTTATCGTTAAGTTCACATTATTTTACATCTAAAACACGTCTTTACAATACATTTGGGTGAATATAAAAGGTCGTAAAAAAATTTTGAAATACAGGTGATGAATCCGCTAAATATCGTCTTAAGTCATTTCTATTAAACTAATCATACTTTTTATATTTTTAACGTTAAGTTCACATTATTTTACATCTAAAACACGTCTTTACAATACATTTGGGTGAATATAAAAGGTCGTAAAAAAATTTTGAAATACAGGTGATGAATCCGCTAAATATCGTCTTAAGTCATTTCTATTAAACTAATCATACTTTTTATATTTTTAACGTTAAGTTCACATTATTTTACATCTAAAACACGTATTTACAATACATTTGGGTGAATACAAAAAATAGAAAAAAAATTTGGGAAAAAATTGGGTAAAAAATGGTGATAATTCCGCTAAATATCGTTTAAAGTCATTTGTATTGAACTAATCATACTTTTTATATTTTTATCGTTAAGTTCACATTATTTTACATCAATAACACGTCTTTACAATACATTTGGGTGAATATAAAAGGTCGTAAAAAAATTTTGAAATACAGGTGATGAATCCGCTAAATATCGTCTTAAGTCATTTCTATTAAACTAATCATAATTTTTATATTTTTGACGTTAAGTTCACATTATTTTACATCTAAAACACGTATTTACAATACATTTGGGTGAATACAAAAAATAGAAAAAAAATTTGGGAAAAAATTGGGTAAAAAATGGTGATAATTCCGCTAAATATCGTTTAAAGTCATTTGTATTGAACTAATCATACTTTTTATATTTTTATCGTTAAGTTCACATTATTTTACATCTAAAACACGTCTTTACAATACATTTGGGTGAATATAAAAGGTCGTAAAAAAATTTTGAAATACAGGTGATGAATCCGCTAAATATCGTCTTAAGTCATTTCTATTAAACTAATCATACTTTTTATATTTTTGACGTTAAGTTCACATTATTTTACATCTAAAACACGTATTTACAATACATTTGGGTGAATACAAAAAATAGAAAAAAAATTTGGGAAAAAATTGGGTAAAAAATGGTGATAATTCCGCTAAATATCGTTTAAAGTCATTTGTATTGAACTAATCATACTTTTTATATTTTTATCGTTAAGTTCACATTATTTTACATCTAAAACACGTCTTTACAATACATTTGGGTGAATTTAAAAGGTCGTAAAAAAATTTTGAAATACAGGTGATGAATCCGCTAAATATCGTTTAAAGTCATTTGTATTGAACTAATCATACTTTTTATATTTTTATCGTTAAGTTCACATTATTTTACATCTAAAACACGTCTTTACAATACATTTGGGTGAATATAAAAGGTCGTAAAAAAATTTTGAAATACAGGTGATGAATCCGCTAAATATCGTCTTAAGTCATTTCTATTAAACTAATCATACTTTTTATATTTTTAACGTTAAGTTCACATTATTTTACTTCTAAAACACGTATTTACAATACATTTGGGTGAATACAAAAAATAGAAAAAAAATTTGGGAAAAAAATGGTGATAATTCCGCTAAATATCGTTTAAAGTCATTTGTATTGAACTAATCATACTTTTTATATTTTTATCGTTAAGTTCACATAATTTTACATCAATAACACGTCTTTACAATACATTTGGGTGAATATAAAAGGTCGTAAAAAAATTTTGAAATACAGGTGATGAATCCGCTAAATATCGTCTTAAGTCATTTCTATAAAACTAATCATACTTTTTATATTTTTAACGTTAAGTTCACATTATTTTACATCTAAAACACGTATTTACAATACATTTGGGTGAATACAAAAAATAGAAAAAAAATTTGGGAAAAATTTGGGTAAAAAATGGTGATAATTCCGCTAAATATCGTTTAAAGTCATTTGTATTGAACTAATCATACTTTTTATATTTTTATCGTTAAGTTCACATTATTTTACATCAATAACACGTCTTTACAATACATTTGGGTGAATATAAAAGGTCGTAAAAAAATTTTGAAATACAGGTGATGAATCCGCTAAATATCGTCTTAAGTCATTTCTATTAAACTAATCATACTTTTTATATTTTTAACGTTAAGTTCACATTATTTTACATCTAAAACACGTATTTACAATACATTTGGGTGAATACAAAAAATAGAAAAAAAATTTGGGAAAAATTTGGGTAAAAAATGGTGATAATTCCGCTAAATATCGTTTAAAGTCATTTGTATTGAACTAATCATACTTTTTATATTTTTATCGTTAAGTTCACATTATTTTACATCTAAAACACGTCATTACAATACATTTGGGTGAATATAAAAGGTCGTAAAAAATGTTTGAAATACAGGTGATGAATCCGCTAAATATCGTCTTAAGTCATTTCTATTAAACTAATCATACTTTTTATATTTTTGACGTTAAGTTCACATTATTTTACATCTAAAACACGTATTTACAATACATTTGGGTGAATACAAAAAATAGAAAAAAAATTTGGGAAAAAATTGGGTAAAAAATGGTGATAATTCCGCTAAATATCGTTTAAAGTCATTTGTATTGAACTAATCATACTTTTTATATTTTTATCGTTAAGTTCACATTATTTTACATCTAAAACACGTCTTTACAATACATTTGGGTGAATATAAAAGGTCGTAAAAAAATTTTGAAATACAGGTGATGAATCCGCTAAATATCGTCTTAAGTCATTTCTATTAAACTAATCATACTTTTTATATTTTTAACGTTAAGTTCACATTATTTTACATCTAAAACACGTCTTTACAATACATTTGGGTGAATATAAAAGGTCGTAAAAAAATTTTGAAATACAGGTGATGAATCCGCTAAATATCGTCTTAAGTCATTTCTATTAAACTAATCATACTTTTTATATTTTTAACGTTAAGTTCACATTATTTTACATCTAAAACACGTATTTACAATACATTTGGGTGAATACAAAAAATAGAAAAAAAATTTGGGAAAAAATTGGGTAAAAAATGGTGATAATTCCGCTAAATATCGTTTAAAGTCATTTGTATTGAACTAATCATACTTTTTATATTTTTATCGTTAAGTTCACATTATTTTACATCAATAACACGTCTTTACAATACATTTGGGTGAATATAAAAGGTCGTAAAAAAATTTTGAAATACAGGTGATGAATCCGCTAAATATCGTCTTAAGTCATTTCTATTAAACTAATCATACTTTTTATATTTTTGACGTTAAGTTCACATTATTTTACATCTAAAACACGTATTTACAATACATTTGGGTGAATATAAAAAATAGAAAAAAAATTTGGGAAAAAATTGGGTAAAAAATGGTGATAATTCCGCTAAATATCGTTTAAAGTCATTTGTATTGAACTAATCATACTTTTTATATTTTTATCGTTAAGTTCACATTATTTTACATCTAAAACACGTCTTTACAATACATTTGGGTGAATATAAAAGGTCGTAAAAAAATTTTGAAATACAGGTGATGAATCCGCTAAATATCGTCTTAAGTCATTTCTATTAAACTAATCATACTTTTTATATTTTTGACGTTAAGTTCACATTATTTTACATCTAAAACACGTATTTACAATACATTTGGGTGAATACAAAAAATAGAAAAAAAATTTGGGAAAAAATTGGGTAAAAAATGGTGATAATTCCGCTAAATATCGTTTAAAGTCATTTGTATTGAACTAATCATACTTTTTATATTTTTATCGTTAAGTTCACATTATTTTACATCTAAAACACGTCTTTACAATACATTTGGGTGAATTTAAAAGGTCATAAAAAAATTTTGAAATACAGGTGATGAATCCGCTAAATATCGTTTAAAGTCATTTGTATTGAACTAATCATACTTTTTATATTTTTATCGTTAAGTTCACATTATTTTACATCTAAAACACGTCTTTACAATACATTTGGGTGAATATAAAAGGTCGTAAAAAAATTTTGAAATACAGGTGATGAATCCGCTAAATATCGTCTTAAGTCATTTCTATTAAACTAATCATACCTTTTTATATTTTTAACGTTAAGTTCACATTATTTTACATCTAAAACACGTCTTTACAATACATTTGGGTGAATATAAAAGGTCGTAAAAAAATTTTGAAATACAGGTGATGAATCCGCTAAATATCGTCTTAAGTCATTTCTATTAAACTAATCATACTTTTTATATTTTTAACGTTAAGTTCACATTATTTTACTTCTAAAACACGTATTTACAATACATTTGGGTGAATACAAAAAATAGAAAAAAAATTTGGGAAAAAAATGGTGATAATTCCGCTAAATATCGTTTAAAGTCATTTGTATTGAACTAATCATACTTTTTATATTTTTATCGTTAAGTTCACATAATTTTACATCAATAACACGTCTTTACAATACATTTGGGTGAATATAAAAGGTCGTAAAAAAATTTTGAAATACAGGTGATGAATCCGCTAAATATCGTCTTAAGTCATTTCTATAAAACTAATCATACTTTTTATATTTTTAACGTTAAGTTCACATTATTTTACATCTAAAACACGTATTTACAATACATTTGGGTGAATACAAAAAATAGAAAAAAAATTTGGGAAAAATTTGGGTAAAAAATGGTGATAATTCCGCTAAATATCGTTTAAAGTCATTTGTATTGAACTAATCATACTTTTTATATTTTTATCGTTAAGTTCACATTATTTTACATCAATAACACGTCTTTACAATACATTTGGGTGAATATAAAAGGTCGTAAAAAAATTTTGAAATACAGGTGATGAATCCGCTAAATATCGTCTTAAGTCATTTCTATTAAACTAATCATACTTTTTATATTTTTAACGTTAAGTTCACATTATTTTACATCTAAAACACGTATTTACAATACATTTGGGTGAATACAAAAAATAGAAAAAAAATTTGGGAAAAATTTGGGTAAAAAATGGTGATAATTCCGCTAAATATCGTTTAAAGTCATTTGTATTGAACTAATCATACTTTTTATATTTTTATCGTTAAGTTCACATTATTTTACATCTAAAACACGTCTTTACAATACATTTGGGTGAATATAAAAGGTCGTAAAACAATTTTGAAATACAGGTGATGAATCCGCTAAATATCGTCTTAAGTCATTTCTATTAAACTAATCATACTTTTTATATTTTTAACGTTAAGTTCACATTATTTTACATCTAAAACACGTCTTTACAATACATTTGGGTGAATATAAAAGGTCGTAAAAAAATTTTGAAATACAGGTGATGAATCCGCTAAATATCGTCTTAAGTCATTTCTATTAAACTAATCATACTTTTTATATTTTTATCGTTAAGTTCACATTATTTTACATCAATAACACGTCTTTACAATACATTTGGGTGAATATAAAAGGTCGTAAAAAAATTTTGAAATACAGGTGATGAATCCGCTAAATATCGTCTTAAGTCATTTCTATTAAACTAATCATACTTTTTATATTTTTAACGTTAAGTTCACATTATTTTACATCTAAAACACGTATTTACAATACATTTGGGTGAATACAAAAAATAGAAAAAAAATTTGGGAAAAAATTGGGTAAAAAATGGTGATAATTCCGCTAAATATCGTTTAAAGTCATTTGTATTGAACTAATCATACTTTTTATATTTTTATCGTTAAATTCACATTATTTTACATCTAAAACACGTCTTTACAATACATTTGGGTGAATACAAAAAATAGAAAAAAAATTTGGGAAAAAATTGGGTAAAAAATGGTGATAATTCCGCTAAATATCGTTTAAAGTCATTTGTATTGAACTAATCATACTTTTTATATTTTTATCGTTAAGTTCACATTATTTTACATCTAAAACACGTCTTTACAATACATTTGGGTGAATTTAAAAGGTCATAAAAAAATTTTGAAATACAGGTGATGAATCCGCTAAATATCGTTTAAAGTCATTTGTATTGAACTAATCATACTTTTTATATTTTTATCGTTAAGTTCACATTATTTTACATCTAAAACACGTCTTTACAATACATTTGGGTGAATATAAAAGGTCGTAAAAAAATTTTGAAATACAGGTGATGAATCCGCTAAATATCGTCTTAAGTCATTTCTATTAAACTAATCATACTTTTTATATTTTTAACGTTAAGTTCACATTATTTTACATCTAAAACACGTCTTTACAATACATTTGGGTGAATATAAAAGGTCGTAAAAAAATTTTGAAATACAGGTGATGAATCCGCTAAATATCGTCTTAAGTCATTTCTATTAAACTAATCATACTTTTTATATTTTTAACGTTAAGTTCACATTATTTTACTTCTAAAACACGTATTTACAATACATTTGGGTGAATACAAAAAATAGAAAAAAAATTTGGGAAAAAAATGGTGATAATTCCGCTAAATATCGTTTAAAGTCATTTGTATTGAACTAATCATACTTTTTATATTTTTATCGTTAAGTTCACATAATTTTACATCAATAACACGTCTTTACAATACATTTGGGTGAATATAAAAGGTCGTAAAAAAATTTTGAAATACAGGTGATGAATCCGCTAAATATCGTCTTAAGTCATTTCTATAAAACTAATCATACTTTTTATATTTTTAACGTTAAGTTCACATTATTTTACATCTAAAACACGTATTTACAATACATTTGGGTGAATACAAAAAATAGAAAAAAAATTTGGGAAAAATTTGGGTAAAAAATGGTGATAATTCCGCTAAATATCGTTTAAAGTCATTTGTATTGAACTAATCATACTTTTTATATTTTTATCGTTAAGTTCACATTATTTTACATCAATAACACGTCTTTACAATACATTTGGGTGAATATAAAAGGTCGTAAAAAAATTTTGAAATACAGGTGATGAATCCGCTAAATATCGTCTTAAGTCATTTCTATTAAACTAATCATACTTTTTATATTTTTAACGTTAAGTTCACATTATTTTACATCTAAAACACGTATTTACAATACATTTGGGTGAATACAAAAAATAGAAAAAAAATTTGGGAAAAATTTGGGTAAAAAATGGTGATAATTCCGCTAAATATCGTTTAAAGTCATTTGTATTGAACTAATCATACTTTTTATATTTTTATCGTTAAGTTCACATTATTTTACATCTAAAACACGTCTTTACAATACATTTGGGTGAATATAAAAGGTCGTAAAACAATTTTGAAATACAGGTGATGAATCCGCTAAATATCGTCTTAAGTCATTTCTATTAAACTAATCATACTTTTTATATTTTTAACGTTAAGTTCACATTATTTTACATCTAAAACACGTCTTTACAATACATTTGGGTGAATATAAAAGGTCGTAAAAAAATTTTGAAATACAGGTGATGAATCCGCTAAATATCGTCTTAAGTCATTTCTATTAAACTAATCATACTTTTTATATTTTTATCGTTAAGTTCACATTATTTTACATCAATAACACGTCTTTACAATACATTTGGGTGAATATAAAAGGTCGTAAAAAAATTTTGAAATACAGGTGATGAATCCGCTAAATATCGTCTTAAGTCATTTCTATTAAACTAATCATACTTTTTATATTTTTAACGTTAAGTTCACATTATTTTACATCTAAAACACGTATTTACAATACATTTGGGTGAATACAAAAAATAGAAAAAAAATTTGGGAAAAAATTGGGTAAAAAATGGTGATAATTCCGCTAAATATCGTTTAAAGTCATTTGTATTGAACTAATCATACTTTTTATATTTTTATCGTTAAGTTCACATTATTTTACATCTAAAACACGTCTTTACAATACATTTGGGTGAATATAAAAGGTCGTAAAACAATTTTGAAATACAGGTGATGAATCCGCTAAATATCGTCTTAAGTCATTTCTATTAAACTAATCATACTTTTTATATTTTTAACGTTAAGTTCACATTATTTTACATCTAAAACACGTCTTTACAATACATTTGGGTGAATATAAAAGGTCGTAAAAAAATTTTGAAATACAGGTGATGAATCCGCTAAATATCGTCTTAAGTCATTTCTATTAAACTAATCATACTTTTTATATTTTTATCGTTAAGTTCACATTATTTTACATCAATAACACGTCTTTACAATACATTTGGGTGAATATAAAAGGTCGTAAAAAAATTTTGAAATACAGGTGATGAATCCGCTAAATATCGTCTTAAGTCATTTCTATTAAACTAATCATACTTTTTATATTTTTAACGTTAAGTTCACATTATTTTACATCTAAAACACGTATTTACAATACATTTGGGTGAATACAAAAAATAGAAAAAAAATTTGGGAAAAAATTGGGTAAAAAATGGTGATAATTCCGCTAAATATCGTTTAAAGTCATTTGTATTGAACTAATCATACTTTTTATATTTTTATCGTTAAATTCACATTATTTTACATCTAAAACACGTCTTTACAATACATTTGGGTGAATATAAAAGGTCGTAAAAAAATTTTGAAATACAGGTGATGAATCCGCTAAATATCGTCTTAAGTCATTTCTATTAAACTAATCATACTTTTTATATTTTTAACGTTAAGTTCACATTATTTTACATCTAAAACACGTCTTTACAATACATTTGGGTGAATATAAAAGGTCGTAAAACAATTTTGAAATACAGGTGATGAATCCGCTAAATATCGTCTTAAGTCATTTCTATTAAACTAATCATACTTTTTATATTTTTAACGTTAAGTTCACATTATTTTACATCTAAAACACGTATTTACAATACATTTGGGTGAATACAAAAAATAGAAAAAAAATTTGGGAAAAAAATGGTGATAATTCCGCTAAATATCGTTTAAAGTCATTTGTATTGAACTAATCATACTTTTTATATTTTTATCGTTAAGTTCACATTATTTTGCATCTAAAACACGTATTTACAATACATTTGGGTGAATACAAAAAATAGAAAAAAAATTAGGGAAAAAATTTGGTAAAAAATGGTGATAATTTCGCTAAATATCGATTAAAGTCATTTGTATTGAACTAATCATACTTTTTATATTTTTATCGTTAAGTTCACATTATTTTACATCTAAAACACGTCTTTACAATACATTTGGGTGAATATAAAAGGTCGTAAAAAATGTTTGAAATACAGGTGATGAATCCGCTAAATATCGTCTTAAGTCATTTCTATTAAACTAATCATACTTTTTATATTTTTGACGTTAAGTTCACATTATTTTACATCTAAAACACGTATTTACAATACATTTGGGTGAATACAAAAAATAGAAAAAAAATTTGGGAAAAAATTGGGTAAAAAATGGTGATAATTCCGCTAAATATCGTTTAAAGTCATTTGTATTGAACTAATCATACTTTTTATATTTTTATCGTTAAGTTCACATTATTTTACATCTAAAACACGTATTTACAATACATTTGGGTGAATATAAAAGGTCGTAAAAAAATTTTGAAATACAGGTGATGAATCCGCTAAATATCGTCTTAAGTCATTTCTATTAAACTAATCATACTTTTTATATTTTTAACGTTAAGTTCACATTATTTTACATCTAAAACACGTCTTTACAATACATTTGGGTGAATATAAAAGGTCGTAAAAAAATTTTGAAATACAGATGATGAATCCGCTAAATATCGTCTTAAGTCATTTCTATTAAACTAATCATACTTTTTATATTTTTAACGTTAAGTTCACATTATTTTACATCTAAAACACGTATTTACAATACATTTGGGTGAATACAAAAAATAGAAAAAAAATTTGGGAAAAAATTGGGTAAAAAATGGTGATAATTCCGCTAAATATCGTTTAAAGTCATTTGTATTGAACTAATCATACTTTTTATATTTTTATCGTTAAGTTCACATTATTTTACATCAATAACACGTCTTTACAATACATTTGGGTGAATATAAAAGGTCGTAAAAAAATTTTGAAATACAGGTGATGAATCCGCTAAATATCGTCTTAAGTCATTTCTATTAAACTAATCATACTTTTTATATTTTTGACGTTAAGTTCACATTATTTTACATCTAAAACACGTATTTACAATACATTTGGGTGAATATAAAAAATAGAAAAAAAATTTGGGAAAAAATTGGGTAAAAAATGGTGATAATTCCGCTAAATATGGTTTAAAGTCATTTGTATTGAACTAATCATACTTTTTATATTTTTATCGTTAAGTTCACATTATTTTACATCTAAAACACGTCTTTACAATACATTTGGGTGAATATAAAAGGTCGTAAAAAAATTTTGAAATACAGGTGATGAATCCGCTAAATATCGTCTTAAGTCATTTCTATTAAACTAATCATACTTTTTATATTTTTGACGTTAAGTTCACATTATTTTACATCTAAAACACGTATTTACAATACATTTGGGTGAATACAAAAAATAGAAAAAAAATTTGGGAAAAAATTGGGTAAAAAATGGTGATAATTCCGCTAAATATCGTTTAAAGTCATTTGTATTGAACTAATCATACTTTTTATATTTTTATCGTTAAGTTCACATTATTTTACATCTAAAACACGTCTTTACAATACATTTGGGTGAATTTAAAAGGTCATAAAAAAATTTTGAAATACAGGTGATGAATCCGCTAAATATCGTTTAAAGTCATTTGTATTGAACTAATCATACTTTTTATATTTTTATCATTAAGTTCACATTATTTTACATCTAAAACACGTCTTTACAATACATTTGGGTGAATATAAAAGGTCGTAAAACAATTTTGAAATACAGGTGATGAATCCGCTAAATATCGTCTTAAGTCATTTCTATTAAACTAATCATACTTTTTATATTTTTAACGTTAAGTTCACATTATTTTACATCTAAAACACGTATTTACAATACATTTGGGTGAATACAAAAAATAGAAAAAAAATTTGGGAAAAAATGGTGATAATTCCGCTAAATATCGTTTAAAGTCATTTGTATTGAACTAATCATACTTTTTATATTTTTATCGTTAAGTTCACATTATTTTACATCTAAAACACGTATTTACAATACATTTGGGTGAATACAAAAAATAGAAAAAAAATTAGGGAAAAAATTTGGTAAAAAATGGTGATAATTTCGCTAAATATCGATTAAAGTCATTTGTATTGAACTAATCATACTTTTTATATTTTTATCGTTAAGTTCACATTATTTTACATCTAAAACACGTCTTTACAATACATTTGGGTGAATATAAAAGGTCGTAAAAAAATTTTGAAATACAGGTGATGAATCCGCTAAATATCGTCTTAAGTCATTTCTATTAAACTAATCATACTTTTTATATTTTTAACGTTAAGTTCACATTATTTTACATCTAAAACACGTATTTACAATACATTTGGGTGAATACAAAAAATAGAAAAAAAATTTGGGAAAAAAATGGTGATAATTCCGCTAAATATCGTTTAAAGTCATTTGTATTGAACTAATCATACTTTTTATATTTTTATCGTTAAGTTCACATTGTTTTACATCTAAAACACGTATTTACAATACATTTGGGTAAATACAAAAAATAGAAAAAAAATTAGGGAAAAAATTTGGTAAAAAATGGTGATAAATTCGCTAAATATCGTTTAAAGTCATTTGTATTGAACTAATCATACTTTTTATATTTTTATCGTTAAGTTCACATTATTTTACATCTAAAACACGTCTTTACAATACATTTGGGTGAATATAAAAGGTCGTAAAAAAATTTTGAAATACAGGTGATGAATCCGCTAAATATCGTCTTAAGTCATTTCTATTAAACTAATCATACTTTTTATATTTTTAACGTTAAGTTCACATTATTTTACATCTAAAACACGTATTTACAATACATTTGGGTGAATACAAAAAATAGAAAAAAAATTTGGGAAAAAAATGGTGATAATTCCGCTAAATATCGTTTAAAGTCATTTGTATTGAACTAATCATACTTTTTATATTTTTATCGTTAAGTTCACATTATTTTACATCTAAAACACGTATTTACAATACATTTGGGTGAATACAAAAAATAGAAAAAAAATTAGGGAAAAAATTTGGTAAAAAATGGTGATAATTTCGCTAAATATCGATTAAAGTCATTTGTATTGAACTAATCATACTTTTTATATTTTTATCGTTAAGTTCACATTATTTTACATCTAAAACACGTCTTTACAATACATTTGGGTGAATATAAAAGGTCGTAAAACAATTTTGAAATACAGGTGATGAATCCGCTAAATATCGTCTTAAGTCATTTCTATTAAACTAATCATACTTTTTATATTTTTAACGTTAAGTTCACATTATTTTACATCTAAAACACGTCTTTACAATACATTTGGGTGAATATAAAAGGTCGTAAAAAAATTTTGAAATACAGGTGATGAATCCGCTAAATATCGTCTTAAGTCATTTCTATTAAACTAATCATACTTATTATATTTTTAACGTTAAGTTCACATTATTTTACATCTAAAACACGTCTTTACAATACATTTGGGTGAATATAAAAGGTCGTAAAAAAATTTTGAAATACAGGTGATGAATCCGCTAAATATCGTCTTAAGTCATTTCTATTAAACTAATCATACTTTTTATATTTTTAACGTTAAGTTCACATTATTTTACATCTAAAACACGTATTTACAATACATTTGGGTGAATACAAAAAATAGAAAAAAAATTTGGGAAAAAAATGGTGATAATTCCGCTAAATATCGTTTAAAGTCATTTGTATTGAACTAATCATACTTTTTATATTTTTATCGTTAAGTTCACATTATTTTACATCTAAAACACGTATTTACAATACATTTGGGTGAATACAAAAAATAGAAAAAAAATTTGGGAAAAAAATGGTGATAATTCCGCTAAATATCGTTTAAAGTCATTTGTATTGAACTAATCATACTTTTTATATTTTTATCGTTAAGTTCACATTATTTTACATCTAAAACACGTCTTTACAATACATTTGGGTGAATATAAAAGGTCGTAAAAAAATTTTGAAATACAGGTGATGAATCCGCTAAATATCGTCTTAAGTCATTTCTATTAAACTAATCATACTTTTTATATTTTTAACGTTAAGTTCACATTATTTTACATCTAAAACACGTCTTTACAATACATTTGGGTGAATATAAAAGGTCGTAAAAAAATTTTGAAATACAGGTGATGAATCCGCTAAATATCGTCTTAAGTCATTTCTATTAAACTAATCATACTTTTTATATTTTTAACGTTAAGTTCACATTATTTTACATCTAAAACACGTATTTACAATACATTTGGGTGAATACAAAAAATAGAAAAAAAATTTGGGAAAAAATGGTGATAATTCCGCTAAATATCGTTTAAAGTCATTTGTATTGAACTAATCATACTTTTTATATTTTTATCGTTAAGTTCACATTATTTTACATCTAAAACACGTATTTACAATACATTTGGGTGAATACAAAAAATAGAAAAAAAATTAGGGAAAAAATTTGGTAAAAAATGGTGATAATTTCGCTAAATATCGATTAAAGTCATTTGTATTGAACTAATCATACTTTTTATATTTTTATCGTTAAGTTCACATTATTTTACATCTAAAACACGTCTTTACAATACATTTGGGTGAATATAAAAGGTCGTAAAAAAATTTTGAAATACAGGTGATGAATCCGCTAAATATCGTCTTAAGTCATTTCTATTAAACTAATCATACTTTTTATATTTTTAACGTTAAGTTCACATTATTTTACATCTAAAACACGTATTTACAATACATTTGGGTGAATACAAAAAATAGAAAAAAAATTTGGGAAAAAAATGGTGATAATTCCGCTAAATATCGTTTAAAGTCATTTGTATTGAACTAATCATACTTTTTATATTTTTATCGTTAAGTTCACATTGTTTTACATCTAAAACACGTATTTACAATACATTTGGGTAAATACAAAAAATAGAAAAAAAATTAGGGAAAAAATTTGGTAAAAAATGGTGATAAATTCGCTAAATATCGTTTAAAGTCATTTGTATTGAACTAATCATACTTTTTATATTTTTATCGTTAAGTTCACATTATTTTACATCTAAAACACGTCTTTACAATACATTTGGGTGAATATAAAAGGTCGTAAAAAAATTTTGAAATACAGGTGATGAATCCGCTAAATATCGTCTTAAGTCATTTCTATTAAACTAATCATACTTTTTATATTTTTAACGTTAAGTTCACATTATTTTACATCTAAAACACGTATTTACAATACATTTGGGTGAATACAAAAAATAGAAAAAAAATTTGGGAAAAAAATGGTGATAATTCCGCTAAATATCGTTTAAAGTCATTTGTATTGAACTAATCATACTTTTTATATTTTTATCGTTAAGTTCACATTATTTTACATCTAAAACACGTATTTACAATACATTTGGGTGAATACAAAAAATAGAAAAAAAATTAGGGAAAAAATTTGGTAAAAAATGGTGATAATTTCGCTAAATATCGATTAAAGTCATTTGTATTGAACTAATCATACTTTTTATATTTTTATCGTTAAGTTCACATTATTTTACATCTAAAACACGTCTTTACAATACATTTGGGTGAATATAAAAGGTCGTAAAACAATTTTGAAATACAGGTGATGAATCCGCTAAATATCGTCTTAAGTCATTTCTATTAAACTAATCATACTTTTTATATTTTTAACGTTAAGTTCACATTATTTTACATCTAAAACACGTCTTTACAATACATTTGGGTGAATATAAAAGGTCGTAAAAAAATTTTGAAATACAGGTGATGAATCCGCTAAATATCGTCTTAAGTCATTTCTATTAAACTAATCATACTTATTATATTTTTAACGTTAAGTTCACATTATTTTACATCTAAAACACGTCTTTACAATACATTTGGGTGAATATAAAAGGTCGTAAAAAAATTTTGAAATACAGGTGATGAATCCGCTAAATATCGTCTTAAGTCATTTCTATTAAACTAATCATACTTTTTATATTTTTAACGTTAAGTTCACATTATTTTACATCTAAAACACGTATTTACAATACATTTGGGTGAATACAAAAAATAGAAAAAAAATTTGGGAAAAAAATGGTGATAATTCCGCTAAATATCGTTTAAAGTCATTTGTATTGAACTAATCATACTTTTTATATTTTTATCGTTAAGTTCACATTATTTTACATCTAAAACACGTATTTACAATACATTTGGGTGAATACAAAAAATAGAAAAAAAATTTGGGAAAAAAATGGTGATAATTCCGCTAAATATCGTTTAAAGTCATTTGTATTGAACTAATCATACTTTTTATATTTTTATCGTTAAGTTCACATTATTTTACATCTAAAACACGTCTTTACAATACATTTGGGTGAATATAAAAGGTCGTAAAAAAATTTTGAAATACAGGTGATGAATCCGCTAAATATCGTCTTAAGTCATTTCTATTAAACTAATCATACTTTTTATATTTTTAACGTTAAGTTCACATTATTTTACATCTAAAACACGTCTTTACAATACATTTGGGTGAATATAAAAGGTCGTAAAAAAATTTTGAAATACAGGTGATGAATCCGCTAAATATCGTCTTAAGTCATTTCTATTAAACTAATCATACTTTTTATATTTTTAACGTTAAGTTCACATTATTTTACATCTAAAACACGTATTTACAATACATTTGGGTGAATACAAAAAATAGAAAAAAAATTTGGGAAAAAATTGTGTAAAAAATGGTGATAATTCCGCTAAATATCGTTTAAAGTCATTTGTATTGAACTAATCATACTTTTTATATTTTTATCGTTAAGTTCACATTATTTTACATCAATAACACGTCTTTACAATACATTTGGGTGAATATAAAAGGTCGTAAAAAAATTTTGAAATACAGGTGATGAATCCGCTAAATATCGTCTTAAGTCATTTCTATTAAACTAATCATACTTTTTATATTTTTGACGTTAAGTTCACATTATTTTACATCTAAAACACGTATTTACAATACATTTGGGTGAATACAAAAAATAGAAAAAAAATTTGGGAAAAAATTGGGTAAAAAATGGTGATAATTCCGCTAAATATCGTTTAAAGTCATTTGTATTGAACTAATCATACTTTTTATATTTTTATCGTTAAGTTCACATTATTTTACATCTAAAACACGTCTTTACAATACATTTGGGTGAATATAAAAGGTCGTAAAAAAATTTTGAAATACAGGTGATGAATCCGCTAAATATCGTTTAAAGTCATTTGTATTGAACTAATCATACTTTTTATATTTTTATCGTTAAGTTCACATTATTTTACATCTAAAACACGTCTTTACAATACATTTGGGTGAATATAAAAGGTCGTAAAAAAATTTTGAAATACAGGTGATGAATCCGCTAAATATCGTCTTAAGTCATTTCTATTAAACTAATCATACTTTTTATATTTTTAACGTTAAGTTCACATTATTTTACATCTAAAACACGTCTTTACAATACATTTGGGTGAATATAAAAGGTCGTAAAAAAATTTTGAAATACAGGTGATGAATCCGCTAAATATCGTCTTAAGTCATTTCTATTAAACTAATCATACTTTTTATATTTTTGACGTTAAGTTCACATTATTTTACATCTAAAACACGTATTTACAATACATTTGGGTGAATACAAAAAATAGAAAAAAAATTTGGGAAAAAATTGGGTAAAAAATGGTGATAATTCCGCTAAATATCGTTTAAAGTCATTTGTATTGAACTAATCATACTTTTTATATTTTTATCGTTAAGTTCACATTATTTTACATCTAAAACACGTCTTTACAATACATTTGGGTGAATTTAAAAGGTCGTAAAAAAATTTTGAAATACAGGTGATGAATCCGCTAAATATCGTTTAAAGTCATTTGTATTGAACTAATCATACTTTTTATATTTTTATCGTTAAGTTCACATTATTTTACATCTAAAACACGTCTTTACAATACATTTGGGTGAATATAAAAGGTCGTAAAAAAATTTTGAAATACAGGTGATGAATCCGCTAAATATCGTCTTAAGTCATTTCTATTAAACTAATCATACTTTTTATATTTTTAACGTTAAGTTCACATTATTTTACATCTAAAACACGTCTTTACAATACATTTGGGTGAATATAAAAGGTCGTAAAAAAATTTTGAAATACAGGTGATGAATCCGCTAAATATCGTCTTAAGTCATTTCTATTAAACTAATCATACTTTTTATATTTTTAACGTTAAGTTCACATAATTTTACTTCTAAAACACGTATTTACAATACATTTGGGTGAATACAAAAAATAGAAAAAAAATTTGGGAAAAAAATGGTGATAATTCCGCTAAATATCGTTTAAAGTCATTTGTATTGAACTAATCATACTTTTTATATTTTTATCGTTAAGTTCACATAATTTTACATCAATAACACGTCTTTACAATACATTTGGGTGAATATAAAAGGTCGTAAAAAAATTTTGAAATACAGGTGATGAATCCGCTAAATATCGTCTTAAGTCATTTCTATAAAACTAATCATACTTTTTATATTTTTAACGTTAAGTTCACATTATTTTACATCTAAAACACGTATTTACAATACATTTGGGTGAATACAAAAAATAGAAAAAAAATTTGGGAAAAATTTGGGTAAAAAATGGTGATAATTCCGCTAAATATCGTTTAAAGTCATTTGTATTGAACTAATCATACTTTTTATATTTTTATCGTTAAGTTCACATTATTTTACATCAATAACACGTCTTTACAATACATTTGGGTGAATATAAAAGGTCGTAAAAAAATTTTGAAATACAGGTGATGAATCCGCTAAATATCGTCTTAAGTCATTTCTATTAAACTAATCATACTTTTTATATTTTTAACGTTAAGTTCACATTATTTTACATCTAAAACACGTATTTACAATACATTTGGGTGAATACAAAAAATAGAAAAAAAATTTGGGAAAAATTTGGGTAAAAAATGGTGATAATTCCGCTAAATATCGTTTAAAGTCATTTGTATTGAACTAATCATACTTTTTATATTTTTATCGTTAAGTTCACATTATTTTACATCTAAAACACGTCTTTACAATACATTTGGGTGAATATAAAAGGTCGTAAAACAATTTTGAAATACAGGTGATGAATCCGCTAAATATCGTCTTAAGTCATTTCTATTAAACTAATCATACTTTTTATATTTTTAACGTTAAGTTCACATTATTTTACATCTAAAACACGTCTTTACAATACATTTGGGTGAATATAAAAGGTCGTAAAAAAATTTTGAAATACAGGTGATGAATCCGCTAAATATCGTCTTAAGTCATTTCTATTAAACTAATCATACTTTTTATATTTTTATCGTTAAGTTCACATTATTTTACATCAATAACACGTCTTTACAATACATTTGGGTGAATATAAAAGGTCGTAAAAAAATTTTGAAATACAGGTGATGAATCCGCTAAATATCGTCTTAAGTCATTTCTATTAAACTAATCATACTTTTTATATTTTTAACGTTAAGTTCACATTATTTTACATCTAAAACACGTATTTACAATACATTTGGGTGAATACAAAAAATAGAAAAAAAATTTGGGAAAAAATTGGGTAAAAAATGGTGATAATTCCGCTAAATATCGTTTAAAGTCATTTGTATTGAACTAATCATACTTTTTATATTTTTATCGTTAAGTTCACATTATTTTACATCTAAAACACGTCTTTACAATACATTTGGGTGAATATAAAAGGTCGTAAAAAAATTTTGAAATACAGGTGATGAATCCGCTAAATATCGTCTTAAGTCATTTCTATTAAACTAATCATACTTTTTATATTTTTAACGTTAAGTTCACATTATTTTACATCTAAAACACGTCTTTACAATACATTTGGGTGAATATAAAAGGTCGTAAAACAATTTTGAAATACAGGTGATGAATCCGCTAAATATCGTCTTAAGTCATTTCTATTAAACTAATCATACTTTTTATATTTTTAACGTTAAGTTCACATTATTTTACATCTAAAACACGTCTTTACAATACATTTGGGTGAATATAAAAGGTCGTAAAAAAATTTTGAAATACAGGTGATGAATCCGCTAAATATCGTCTTAAGTCATTTCTATTAAACTAATCATACTTATTATATTTTTAACGTTAAGTTCACATTATTTTACATCTAAAACACGTCTTTACAATACATTTGGGTGAATATAAAAGGTCGTAAAAAAATTTTGAAATACAGGTGATGAATCCGCTAAATATCGTCTTAAGTCATTTCTATTAAACTAATCATACTTTTTATATTTTTAACGTTAAGTTCACATTATTTTACATCTAAAACACGTATTTACAATACATTTGGGTGAATACAAAAAATAGAAAAAAAATTTGGGAAAAAAATGGTGATAATTCCGCTAAATATCGTTTAAAGTCATTTGTATTGAACTAATCATACTTTTTATATTTTTATCGTTAAGTTCACATTATTTTACATCTAAAACACGTATTTACAATACATTTGGGTAAATACAAAAAATAGAAAAAAAATTAGGGAAAAAATTTGGTAAAAAATGGTGATAAATTCGCTAAATATCGTTTAAAGTCATTTGTATTGAACTAATCATACTTTTTATATTTTTATCGTTAAGTTCACATTATTTTACATCTAAAACACGTCTTTACAATACATTTGGGTGAATATAAAAGGTCGTAAAAAAATTTTGAAATACAGGTGATGAATCCGCTAAATATCGTCTTAAGTCATTTCTATTAAACTAATCATACTTTTTATATTTTTAACGTTAAGTTCACATTATTTTACATCTAAAACACGTATTTACAATACATTTGGGTGAATACAAAAAATAGAAAAAAAATTTGGGTAAAAAATGGTGATAATTCCGCTAAATATCGTTTAAAGTCATTTGTATTGAACTAATCATACTTTTTATATTTTTATCGTTAAGTTCACATTATTTTACATCTAAAACACGTCTTTACAATACATTTGGGTGAATATAAAAGGTCGTAAAACAATTTTGAAATACAGGTGATGAATCCGCTAAATATCGTCTTAAGTCATTTCTATTAAACTAATCATACTTTTTATATTTTTAACGTTAAGTTCACATTATTTTACATCTAAAACACGTCTTTACAATACATTTGGGTGAATATAAAAGGTCGTAAAAAAATTTTGAAATACAGGTGATGAATCCGCTAAATATCGTCTTAAGTCATTTCTATTAAACTAATCATACTTTTTATATTTTTATCGTTAAGTTCACATTATTTTACATCAATAACACGTCTTTACAATACATTTGGGTGAATATAAAAGGTCGTAAAAAAATTTTGAAATACAGGTGATGAATCCGCTAAATATCGTCTTAAGTCATTTCTATTAAACTAATCATACTTTTTATATTTTTAACGTTAAGTTCACATTATTTTACATCTAAAACACGTATTTACAATACATTTGGGTGAATACAAAAAATAGAAAAAAAATTTGGGAAAAAATTGGGTAAAAAATGGTGATAATTCCGCTAAATATCGTTTAAAGTCATTTGTATTGAACTAATCATACTTTTTATATTTTTATCGTTAAGTTCACATTATTTTACATCTAAAACACGTCTTTACAATACATTTGGGTGAATATAAAAGGTCGTAAAAAAATTTTGAAATACAGGTGATGAATCCGCTAAATATCGTCTTAAGTCATTTCTATTAAACTAATCATACTTTTTATATTTTTAACGTTAAGTTCACATTATTTTACATCTAAAACACGTCTTTACAATACATTTGGGTGAATATAAAAGGTCGTAAAACAATTTTGAAATACAGGTGATGAATCCGCTAAATATCGTCTTAAGTCATTTCTATTAAACTAATCATACTTTTTATATTTTTAACGTTAAGTTCACATTATTTTACATCTAAAACACGTCTTTACAATACATTTGGGTGAATATAAAAGGTCGTAAAAAAATTTTGAAATACAGGTGATGAATCCGCTAAATATCGTCTTAAGTCATTTCTATTAAACTAATCATACTTATTATATTTTTAACGTTAAGTTCACATTATTTTACATCTAAAACACGTCTTTACAATACATTTGGGTGAATATAAAAGGTCGTAAAAAAATTTTGAAATACAGGTGATGAATCCGCTAAATATCGTCTTAAGTCATTTCTATTAAACTAATCATACTTTTTATATTTTTAACGTTAAGTTCACATTATTTTACATCTAAAACACGTATTTACAATACATTTGGGTGAATACAAAAAATAGAAAAAAAATTTGGGAAAAAAATGGTGATAATTCCGCTAAATATCGTTTAAAGTCATTTGTATTGAACTAATCATACTTTTTATATTTTTATCGTTAAGTTCACATTATTTTACATCTAAAACACGTATTTACAATACATTTGGGTAAATACAAAAAATAGAAAAAAAATTAGGGAAAAAATTTGGTAAAAAATGGTGATAAATTCGCTAAATATCGTTTAAAGTCATTTGTATTGAACTAATCATACTTTTTATATTTTTATCGTTAAGTTCACATTATTTTACATCTAAAACACGTCTTTACAATACATTTGGGTGAATATAAAAGGTCGTAAAAAAATTTTGAAATACAGGTGATGAATCCGCTAAATATCGTCTTAAGTCATTTCTATTAAACTAATCATACTTTTTATATTTTTAACGTTAAGTTCACATTATTTTACATCTAAAACACGTATTTACAATACATTTGGGTGAATACAAAAAATAGAAAAAAAATTTGGGAAAAAAATGGTGATAATTCCGCTAAATATCGTTTAAAGTCATTTGTATTGAACTAATCATACTTTTTATATTTTTATCGTTAAGTTCACATTATTTTACATCTAAAACACGTATTTACAATACATTTGGGTGAATACAAAAAATAGAAAAAAAATTAGGGAAAAAATTTGGTAAAAAATGGTGATAATTTCGCTAAATATCGATTAAAGTCATTTGTATTGAACTAATCATACTTTTTATATTTTTATCGTTAAGTTCACATTATTTTACATCTAAAACACGTCTTTACAATACATTTGGGTGAATATAAAAGGTCGTAAAAAAATTTTGAAATACAGGTGATGAATCCGCTAAATATCGTCTTAAGTCATTTCTATTAAACTAATCATACTTTTTATATTTTTAACGTTAAGTTCACATTATTTTACATCTAAAACACGTATTAACAATACATTTGGGTGAATACAAAAAATAGAAAAAAAATTTGGGAAAAAAATGGTGATAATTCCGCTAAATATCGTTTAAAGTCATTTGTATTGAACTAATCATACTTTTTATATTTTTATCGTTAAGTTCACATTATTTTACATCTAAAACACGTATTTACAATACATTTGGGTGAATACAAAAAATAGAAAAAAAATTTGGGAAAAAATTGGGTAAAAAATGGTGATAATTCCGCTAAATATCGTTTAAAGTCATTTGTATTGAACTAATCATACTTTTTATATTTTTATCGTTAAGTTCACATTATTTTACATCTAAAACACGTATTTACAATACATTTGGGTGAATACAAAAAATAGAAAAAAAATTAGGGAAAAAATTTGGTAAAAAATGGTGATCATTTCGCTAAATATCGATTGAAGTCATTTGTATTGAACTAATCATACTTTTTATATTTTTAACGTTAAGTTCACATTATTTTACATCTAAAACACGTATTTACAATACATTTGGGTGAATACAAAAAATAGAAAAAAAATTAGGGAAAAAATTTGGTAAAAAATGGTGATAATTTCGCTAAATATCGATTAAAGTCATTTGTATTGAACTAATCATACTTTTTATATTTTTATCGTTAAGTTCACATTATTTTACATCTAAAACACGTATTTACAATACATTTGGGTGAATATAAAAGGTCGTAAAAAATGTTTGAAATACAGGTGATGAATCCGCTAAATATCGTCTTAAGTCATTTCTATTAAACTAATCATACTTTTTATATTTTTGACGTTAAGTTCACATTATTTTACATCTAAAACACGTATTTACAATACATTTGGGTGAATACAAAAAATAGAAAAAAAATTTGGGAAAAAATTGGGTAAAAAATGGTGATAATTCCGCTAAATATCGTTTAAAGTCATTTGTATTGAACTAATCATACTTTTTATATTTTTATCGTTAAGTTCACATTATTTTACATCTAAAACACGTCTTTACAATACATTTGGGTGAATATAAAAGGTCGTAAAAAAATTTTGAAATACAGGTGATGAATCCGCTAAATATCGTCTTAAGTCATTTCTATTAAACTAATCATACTTTTTATATTTTTAACGTTAAGTTCACATTATTTTACATCTAAAACACGTCTTTACAATACATTTGGGTGAATATAAAAGGTCGTAAAAAAATTTTGAAATACAGGTGATGAATCCGCTAAATATCGTCTTAAGTCATTTCTATTAAACTAATCATACTTTTTATATTTTTAACGTTAAGTTCACATTATTTTACATCTAAAACACGTATTTACAATACATTTGGGTGAATACAAAAAATAGAAAAAAAATTTGGGAAAAAAATGGTGATAATTCCGCTAAATATCGTTTAAAGTCATTTGTATTGAACTAATCATACTTTTTATATTTTTATCGTTAAGTTCACATTATTTTACATCTAAAACACGTATTTACAATACATTTGGGTGAATACAAAAAATAGAAAAAAAATTAGGGAAATAATTTGGTAAAAAATGGTGATAATTTCGCTAAATATCGATTAAAGTCATTTGTATTGAACTAATCATACTTTTTATATTTTTATCGTTAAGTTCACATTATTTTACATCTAAAACACGTCTTTACAATACATTTGGGTGAATATAAAAGGTCGTAAAAAAATTTTGAAATACAGGTGATGAATCCGCTAAATATCGTCTTAAGTCATTTCTATTAAACTAATCATACTTTTTATATTTTTAACGTTAAGTTCACATTATTTTACATCTAAAACACGTCTTTACAATACATTTGGGTGAATATAAAAGGTCGTAAAAAAATTTTGAAATACAGGTGATGAATCCGCTAAATATCGTCTTAAGTCATTTCTATTAAACTAATCATACTTTTTATATTTTTAACGTTAAGTTCACATTATTTTACATCTAAAACACGTATTTACAATACATTTGGGTGAATACAAAAAATAGAAAAAAAATTTGGGAAAAAAATGGTGATAATTCCGCTAAATATCGTTTAAAGTCATTTGTATTGAACTAATCATACTTTTTATATTTTTATCGTTAAGTTCACATTATTTTACATCTAAAACACGTATTTACAATACATTTGGGTGAATACAAAAAATAGAAAAAAAATTAGGGAAAAAATTTGGTAAAAAATGGTGATAATTTCGCTAAATATCGATTAAAGTCATTTGTATTGAACTAATCATACTTTTTATATTTTTATCGTTAAGTTCACATTATTTTACATCTAAAACACGTCTTTACAATACATTTGGGTGAATATAAAAGGTCGTAAAAAAATTTTGAAATACAGGTGATGAATCCGCTAAATATCGTCTTAAGTCATATCTATTAAACGAATCATACTTTTTATATTTTTAACGTTAAGTTCACATTATTTTACATCTAAAACACGTATTAACAATACATTTGGGTGAATACAAAAAATAGAAAAAAAATTTGGGAAAAAAATGGTGATAATTCCGCTAAATATCGTTTAAAGTCATTTGTATTGAACTAATCATACTTTTTATATTTTTATCGTTAAGTTCACATTATTTTACATCTAAAACACGTATTTACAATACATTTGGGTAAATACAAAAAATAGAAAAAAAATTAAGGGAAAAAATTTGGTAAAAAATGGTGATAATTTCGCTAAATATCGATTAAAGTCATTTGTATTGAACTAATCATACTTTTTATATTTTTATCGTTAAGTTCACATTATTTTACATCTAAAACACGTATTTACAATACATTTGGGTGAATATAAAAGGTCGTAAAAAATGTTTGAAATACAGGTGATGAATCCGCTAAATATCGTCTTAAGTCATTTCTATTAAACTAATCATACTTTTTATATTTTTGACGTTAAGTTCACATTATTTTACATCTAAAACACGTATTTACAATACATTTGGGTGAATACAAAAAATAGAAAAAAAATTTGGGAAAAAATTGGGTAAAAAATGGTGATAATTCCGCTAAATATCGTTTAAAGTCATTTGTATTGAACTAATCATACTTTTTATATTTTTATCGTTAAGTTCACATTATTTTACATCTAAAACACGTCTTTACAATACATTTGGGTGAATATAAAAGGTCGTAAAAAAATTTTGAAATACAGGTGATGAATCCGCTAAATATCGTCTTAAGTCATTTCTATTAAACTAATCATACTTTTTATATTTTTAACGTTAAGTTCACATTATTTTACATCTAAAACACGTCTTTACAATACATTTGGGTGAATATAAAAGGTCGTAAAAAAATTTTGAAATACAGGTGATGAATCCGCTAAATATCGTCTTAAGTCATTTCTATTAAACTAATCATACTTTTTATATTTTTAACGTTAAGTTCACATTATTTTACATCTAAAACACGTATTTACAATACATTTGGGTGAATACAAAAAATAGAAAAAAAATTTGGGAAAAAATTGGGTAAAAAATGGTGATAATTCCGCTAAATATCGTTTAAAGTCATTTGTATTGAACTAATCATACTTTTTATATTTTTATCGTTAAGTTCACATTATTTTACATCAATAACACGTCTTTACAATACATTTGGGTGAATATAAAAGGTCGTAAAAAAATTTTGAAATACAGGTGATGAATCCGCTAAATATCGTCTTAAGTCATTTCTATTAAACTAATCATACTTTTTATATTTTTGACGTTAAGTTCACATTATTTTACATCTAAAACACGTATTTACAATACATTTGGGTGAATACAAAAAATAGAAAAAAAATTTGGGAAAAAATTGGGTAAAAAATGGTGATAATTCCGCTAAATATCGTTTAAAGTCATTTGTATTGAACTAATCATACTTTTTATATTTTTATCGTTAAGTTCACATTATTTTACATCTAAAACACGTCTTTACAATACATTTGGGTGAATATAAAAGGTCGTAAAAAAATTTTGAAATACAGGTGATGAATCCGCTAAATATCGTTTAAAGTCATTTGTATTGAACTAATCATACTTTTTATATTTTTATCGTTAAGTTCACATTATTTTACATCTAAAACACGTCTTTACAATACATTTGGGTGAATATAAAAGGTCGTAAAAAAATTTTGAAATACAGGTGATGAATCCGCTAAATATCGTCTTAAGTCATTTCTATTAAACTAATCATACTTTTTATATTTTTAACGTTAAGTTCACATTATTTTACATCTAAAACACGTATTTACAATACATTTGGGTGAATACAAAAAATAGAAAAAAAATTTGGGAAAAAATTGGGTAAAAAATGGTGATAATTCCGCTAAATATCGTTTAAAGTCATTTGTATTGAACTAATCATACTTTTTATATTTTTATCGTTAAGTTCACATTATTTTACATCTAAAACACGTATTTACAATACATTTGGGTGAATACAAAAAATAGAAAAAAAATTAGGGAAAAAATTTGGTAAAAAATGGTGATCATTTCGCTAAATATCGATTAAAGTCATTTGTATTGAACTAATCATACTTTTTATATTTTTAACGTTAAGTTCACATTATTTTACATCTAAAAAACGTATTTACAATACATTTGGGTGAATACAAAAAATAGAAAAAAAATTAGGGAAAAAATTTGGTAAAAAATGGTGATAATTTCGCTAAATATCGATTAAAGTCATTTGTATTGAACTAATCATACTTTTTATATTTTTATCGTTAAGTTCACATTATTTTACATCTAAAACACGTATTTACAATACATTTGGGTGAATATAAAAGGTCGTAAAAAATGTTTGAAATACAGGTGATGAATCCGCTAAATATCGTCTTAAGTCATTTCTATTAAACTAATCATACTTTTTATATTTTTGACGTTAAGTTCACATTATTTTACATCTAAAACACGTATTTACAATACATTTGGGTGAATACAAAAAATAGAAAAAAAATTTGGGAAAAAATTGGGTAAAAAATGGTGATAATTCCGCTAAATATCGTTTAAAGTCATTTGTATTGAACTAATCATACTTTTTATATTTTTATCGTTAAGTTCACATTATTTTACATCTAAAACACGTCTTTACAATACATTTGGGTGAATATAAAAGGTCGTAAAAAAATTTTGAAATACAGGTGATGAATCCGCTAAATATCGTCTTAAGTCATTTCTATTAAACTAATCATACTTTTTATATTTTTAACGTTAAGTTCACATTATTTTACATCTAAAACACGCCTTTACAATACATTTGGGTGAATATAAAAGGTCGTAAAAAAATTTTGAAATACAGGTGATGAATCCGCTAAATATCGTCTTAAGTCATTTCTATTAAACTAATCATACTTTTTATATTTTTAACGTTAAGTTCACATTATTTTACATCTAAAACACGTATTTACAATACATTTGGGTGAATACAAAAAATAGAAAAAAAATTTGGGAAAAAAATGGTGATAATTCCGCTAAATATCGTTTAAAGTCATTTGTATTGAACTAATCATACTTTTTATATTTTTATCGTTAAGTTCACATTATTTTACATCTAAAACACGTATTTACAATACATTTGGGTGAATACAAAAAATAGAAAAAAAATTAGGGAAAAAATTTGGTAAAAAATGGTGATAATTTCGCTAAATATCGATTAAAGTCATTTGTATTGAACTAATCATACTTTTTATATTTTTATCGTTAAGTTCACATTATTTTACATCTAAAACACGTCTTTACAATACATTTGGGTGAATATAAAAGGTCGTAAAAAAATTTTGAAATACAGGTGATGAATCCGCTAAATATCGTCTTAAGTCATTTCTATTAAACTAATCATACTTATTATATTTTTAACGTTAAGTTCACATTATTTTACATCTAAAACACGTATTTACAATACATTTGGGTGAATATAAAAGGTCGTAAAAAAATTTTGAAATACAGGTGATGAATCCGCTAAATATCGTCTTAAGTCATTTCTATTAAACTAATCATACTTTTTATATTTTTAACGTTAAGTTCACATTATTTTACATCTAAAACACGTATTTACAATACATTTGGGTGAATACAAAAAATAGAAAAAAAATTTGGGAAAAAAATGGTGATAATTCTGCTAAATATCGTTTAAAGTCATTTGTATTGAACTAATCATACTTTTTATATTTTTATCGTTAAGTTCACATTATTTTACATCTAAAACACGTCTTTACAATACATTTGGGTGAATATAAAAGGTCGTAAAAAAATTTTGAAATACAGGTGATGAATCCGCTAAATATCGTCTTAAGTCATTTCTATTAAACTAATCATACTTTTTATATTTTTAACGTTAAGTTCACATTATTTTACATCTAAAACACGTCTTTACAATACATTTGGGTGAATATAAAAGGTCGTAAAAAAATTTTGAAATACAGGTGATGAATCCGCTAAATATCGTCTTAAGTCATTTCTATTAAACTAATCATACTTTTTATATTTTTAACGTTAAGTTCACATTATTTTACATCTAAAACACGTATTTACAATACATTTGGGTGAATACAAAAAATAGAAAAAAAATTTGGGAAAAAAATGGTGATAATTCCGCTAAATATCGTTTAAAGTCATTTGTATTGAACTAATCATACTTTTTATATTTTTATCGTTAAGTTCACATTATTTTACATCTAAAACACGTATTTACAATACATTTGGGTGAATACAAAAAATAGAAAAAAAATTAGGGAAAAAATTTGGTAAAAAATGGTGATAATTTCGCTAAATATCGATTAAAGTCATTTGTATTGAACTAATCATACTTTTTATATTTTTATCGTTAAGTTCACATTATTTTACATCTAAAACACGTCTTTACAATACATTTGGGTGAATATAAAAGGTCGTAAAAAAATTTTGAAATACAGGTGATGAATCCGCTAAATATCGTCTTAAGTCATTTCTATTAAACTAATCATACTTATTATATTTTTAACGTTAAGTTCACATTATTTTACATCTAAAACACGTATTTACAATACATTTGGGTGAATATAAAAGGTCGTAAAAAAATTTTGAAATACAGGTGATGAATCCGCTAAATATCGTCTTAAGTCATTTCTATTAAACTAATCATACTTTTTATATTTTTAACGTTAAGTTCACATTATTTTACATCTAAAACACGTATTTACAATACATTTGGGTGAATACAAAAAATAGAAAAAAAATTTGGGAAAAAAATGGTGATAATTCTGCTAAATATCGTTTAAAGTCATTTGTATTGAACTAATCATACTTTTTATATTTTTATCGTTAAGTTCACATTATTTTACATCTAAAACACGTCTTTACAATACATTTGGGTGAATATAAAAGGTCTTAAAAAAATTTTGAAATACAGGTGATGAATCCGCTAAATATCGTCTTAAGTCATTTCTATTAAACTAATCATACTTTTTATATTTTTAACGTTAAGTTCACATTATTTTACATCTAAAACACGTCTTTACAATACATTTGGGTGAATATAAAAGGTCGTAAAAAAATTTTGAAATACAGGTGATGAATCCGCTAAATATCGTCTTAAGTCATTTCTATTAAACTAATCATACTTTTTATATTTTTAACGTTAAGTTCACATTATTTTACATCTAAAACACGTATTTACAATACATTTGGGTGAATACAAAAAATAGAAAAAAAATTTGGGAAAAAATTGGGTAAAAAATGGTGATAATTCCGCTAAATATCGTTTAAAGTCATTTGTATTGAACTAATCATACTTTTTATATTTTTATCATTAAGTTCACATTATTTTACATCTAAAACACGTATTTACAATACATTTGGGTGAATATAAAAGGTCGTAAAAAAATTTTGAAATACAGGTGATGAATCCGCTAAATATCGTTTAAAGTCATTTGTATTGAACTAATCATACTTTTTATATTTTTATCGTTAAGTTCACATTATTTTACATCTAAAACACGTCTTTACAATACATTTGGGTGAATATAAAAGGTCGTAAAAAAATTTTGAAATACAGGTGATGAATCCGCTAAATATCGTCTTAAGTCATTTCTATTAAACTAATCATACTTTTTATATTTTTAACGTTAAGTTCACATTATTTTACATCTAAAACACGTATTTACAATACATTTGGGTGAATACAAAAAATAGAAAAAAAATTTGGGAAAAAATTGGGTAAAAAATGGTGATAATTCCGCTAAATATCGTTTAAAGTCATTTGTATTGAACTAATCATACTTTTTATATTTTTATCGTTAAGTTCACATTATTTAACATCTAAAACACGTCTTTACAATACATTTGGGTGAATATAAAAGGTCGTAAAAAAATTTTGAAATACAGGTGATGAATCCGCTAAATATCGTCTTAAGTCATTTCTATTAAACTAATCATACTTTTTATATTTTTAACGTTAAGTTCACATTATTTTACATCTAAAACACGTCTTTACAATACATTTGGGTGAATATAAAAGGTCGTAAAAAAATTTTGAAATACAGGTGATGAATCCGCTAAATATCGTCTTAAGTCATTTCTATTAAACTAATCATACTTTTTATATTTTTAACGTTAAGTTCACATTATTTTACATCTAAAACACGTATTTACAATACATTTGGGTGAATACAAAAAATAGAAAAAAAATTTGGGAAAAAAATGGTGATAATTCCGCTAAATATCGTTTAAAGTCATTTGTATTGAACTAATCATACTTTTTATATTTTTATCGTTAAGTTCACATTATTTTACATCTAAAACACGTATTTACAATACATTTGGGTGAATACAAAAAATAGAAAAAAAATTAGGGAAAAAATTTGGTAAAAAATGGTGATAATTTCGCTAAATATCGATTAAAGTCATTTGTATTGAACTAATCATACTTTTTATATTTTTATCGTTAAGTTCACATTATTTTACATCTAAAACACGTCTTTACAATACATTTGGGTGAATATAAAAGGTCGTAAAAAAATTTTGAAATACAGGTGATGAATCCGCTAAATATAGTCTTAAGTCATTTCTATTAAACTAATCATACTTATTATATTTTTAACGTTAAGTTCACATTATTTTACATCTAAAACACGTATTTACAATACATTTGGGTGAATATAAAAGGTCGTAAAAAAATTTTGAAATACAGGTGATGAATCCGCTAAATATCGTCTTAAGTCATTTCTATTAAACTAATCATACTTTTTATATTTTTAACGTTAAGTTCACATTATTTTACATCTAAAACACGTATTTACAATACATTTGGGTGAATATAAAAAATAGAAAAAAAATTTGGGAAAAAAATGGTGATAATTCTGCTAAATATCGTTTAAAGTCATTTGTATTGAACTAATCATACTTTTTATATTTTTATCGTTAAGTTCACATTATTTTACATCTAAAACACGTCTTTACAATACATTTGGGTGAATATAAAAGGTCGTAAAAAAATTTTGAAATACAGGTGATGAATCCGCTAAATATCGTCTTAAGTCATTTCTATTAAACTAATCATACTTTTTATATTTTTAACGTTAAGTTCACATTATTTTACATCTAAAACACGTCTTTACAATACATTTGGGTGAATATAAAAGGTCGTAAAAAAATTTTGAAATACAGGTGATGAATCCGCTAAATATCGTCTTAAGTCATTTCTATTAAACTAATCATACTTTTTATATTTTTAACGTTAAGTTCACATTATTTTACATCTAAAACACGTATTTACAATACATTTGGGTGAATACAAAAAATAGAAAAAAAATTTGGGAAAAAATTGGGTAAAAAATGGTGATAATTCCGCTAAATATCGTTTAAAGTCATTTGTATTGAACTAATCATACTTTTTATATTTTTATCATTAAGTTCACATTATTTTACATCTAAAACACGTATTTACAATACATTTGGGTGAATACAAAAAATAGAAAAAAAATTAGGGAAAAAATTTGGTAAAAAATGGTGATAATTTCGCTAAATATCGATTAAAGTCATTTGTATTGAACTAATCATACTTTTTATATTTTTATCGTTAAGTTCACATTATTTTACATCTAAAACACGTATTTACAATACATTTGGGTGAATACAAAAAATAGAAAAAAAATTTGGGAAAAAAATGGTGATAATTCCGCTAAATATCGTTTAAAGTCATTTGTATTGAACTAATCATACTTTTTATATTTTTATCGTTAAGTTCACATTATTTTACATCTAAAACACGTATTTACAATACATTTGGGTGAATACAAAAAATAGAAAAAAAATTAGGGAAAAAATTTGGTAAAAAATGGTGATAATTTCGCTAAATATCGATTAAAGTCATTTGTATTGAACTAATCATACTTTTTATATTTTTATCGTTAAGTTCACATTATTTTACATCTAAAACACGTCTTTACAATACATTTGGGTGAATATAAAAGGTCGTAAAAAAATTTTGAAATACAGGTGATGAATCCGCTAAATATCGTTTAAAGTCATTTGTATTGAACTAATCATACTTTTTATATTTTTATCGTTAAGTTCACATTATTTTACATCTAAAACACGTCTTTACAATACATTTGGGTGAATATAAAAGGTCGTAAAAAAATTTTGAAATACAGGTGATGAATCCGCTAAATATCGTCTTAAGTCATTTCTATTAAACTAATCATACTTTTTATATTTTTAACGTTAAGTTCACATTATTTTACATCTAAAACACGTATTTACAATACATTTGGGTGAATACAAAAAATAGAAAAAAAATTTGGGAAAAAATTGGGTAAAAAATGGTGATAATTCCGCTAAATATCGTTTAAAGTCATTTGTATTGAACTAATCATACTTTTTATATTTTTATCATTAAGTTCACATTATTTTACATCTAAAACACGTATTTACAATACATTTGGGTGAATACAAAAAATAGAAAAAAAATTAGGGAAAAAATTTGGTAAAAAATGGTGATCATTTCGCTAAATATCGATTAAAGTCATTTGTATTGAACTAATCATACTTTTTATATTTTTAACGTTAAGTTCACATTATTTTACATCTAAAACACGTATTTACAATACATTTGGAAGAATACAAAAAATAGAAAAAAAATTTGGGAAAAAATTGGGTAAAAAATGGTGATAATTCCGCTAAATATCGTTTAAAGTCATTTGTATTGAACTAATCATACTTTTTATATTTTTATCATTAAGTTCACATTATTTTACATCTAAAACACGTATTTACAATACATTTGGGTGAATATAAAAGGTCGTAAAAAAATTTTGAAATACAGGTGATGAATCCGCTAAATATCGTTTAAAGTCATTTGTATTGAACTAATCATACTTTTTATATTTTTATCGTTAAGTTCACATTATTTTACATCTAAAACACGTCTTTACAATACATTTGGGTGAATATAAAAGGTCGTAAAAAAATTTTGAAATACAGGTGATGAATCCGCTAAATATCGTCTTAAGTCATTTCTATTAAACTAATCATACTTTTTATATTTTTAACGTTAAGTTCACATTATTTTACATCTAAAACACGTATTTACAATACATTTGGGTGAATACAAAAAATAGAAAAAAAATTTGGGAAAAAATTGGGTAAAAAATGGTTATAATTCCGCTAAATATCGTTTAAAGTCATTTGTATTGAACTAATCATACTTTTTATATTTTTATCGTTAAGTTCACATTATTTAACATCTAAAACACGTATTTACAATACATTTGGGTGAATACAAAAAATAGAAAAAAAATTAGGGAAAAAATTTGGTAAAAAATGGTGATCATTTCGCTAAATATCGATTAAAGTCATTTGTATTGAACTAATCATACTTTTTATATTTTTAACGTTAAGTTCACATTATTTTACATCTAAAACACGTATTTACAATACATTTGGGTGAATACAAAAAATAGAAAAAAAATTAGGGAAAAAATTTGGTAAAAAATGGTGATAATTTCGCTAAATATCGATTAAAGTCATTTGTATTGAACTAATCATACTTTTTATATTTTTATCGTTAAGTTCACATTATTTTACATCTAAAACACGTATTTACAATACATTTGGGTGAATATAAAAGGTCGTAAAAAATGTTTGAAATACAGGTGATGAATCCGCTAAATATCGTCTTAAGTCATTTCTATTAAACTAATCATACTTTTTATATTTTTGACGTTAAGTTCACATTATTTTACATCTAAAACACGTATTTACAATACATTTGGGTGAATACAAAAAATAGAAAAAAAATTTGGGAAAAAATTGGGTAAAAAATGGTGATAATTCCGCTAAATATCGTTTAAAGTCATTTGTATTGAACTAATCATACTTTTTATATTTTTATCGTTAAGTTCACATTATTTTACATCTAAAACACGTCTTTACAATACATTTGGGTGAATATAAAAGGTCGTAAAAAAATTTTGAAATACAGGTGATGAATCCGCTAAATATCGTCTTAAGTCATTTCTATTAAACTAATCATACTTTTTATATTTTTAACGTTAAGTTCACATTATTTTACATCTAAAACACGTCTTTACAATACATTTGGGTGAATATAAAAGGTCGTAAAAAAATTTTGAAATACAGGTGATGAATCCGCTAAATATCGTCTTAAGTCATTTCTATTAAACTAATCATACTTTTTATATTTTTAACGTTAAGTTCACATTATTTTACATCTAAAACACGTATTTACAATACATTTGGGTGAATACAAAAAATAGAAAAAAAATTTGGGAAAAAAATGGTGATAATTCCGCTAAATATCGTTTAAAGTCATTTGTATTGAACTAATCATACTTTTTATATTTTTATCGTTAAGTTCACATTATTTTACATCTAAAACACGTATTTACAATACATTTGGGTGAATACAAAAAATAGAAAAAAAATTAGGGAAAAAATTTGGTAAAAAATGGTGATAATTTCGCTAAATATCGATTAAAGTCATTTGTATTGAACTAATCATACTTTTTATATTTTTATCGTTAAGTTCACATTATTTTACATCTAAAACACGTCTTTACAATACATTTGGGTGAATATAAAAGGTCGTAAAAAAATTTTGAAATACAGGTGATGAATCCGCTAAATATAGTCTTAAGTCATTTCTATTAAACTAATCATACTTATTATATTTTTAACGTTAAGTTCACATTATTTTACATCTAAAACACGTATTTACAATACATTTGGGTGAATATAAAAGGTCGTAAAAAAATTTTGAAATACAGGTGATGAATCCGCTAAATATCGTCTTAAGTCATTTCTATTAAACTAATCATACTTTTTATATTTTTAACGTTAAGTTCACATTATTTTACATCTAAAACACGTATTTACAATACATTTGGGTGAATATAAAAAATAGAAAAAAAATTTGGGAAAAAAATGGTGATAATTCTGCTAAATATCGTTTAAAGTCATTTGTATTGAACTAATCATACTTTTTATATTTTTATCGTTAAGTTCACATTATTTTACATCTAAAACACGTCTTTACAATACATTTGGGTGAATATAAAAGGTCGTAAAAAAATTTTGAAATACAGGTGATGAATCCGCTAAATATCGTCTTAAGTCATTTCTATTAAACTAATCATACTTTTTATATTTTTAACGTTAAGTTCACATTATTTTACATCTAAAACACGTCTTTACAATACATTTGGGTGAATATAAAAGGTCGTAAAAAAATTTTGAAATACAGGTGATGAATCCGCTAAATATCGTCTTAAGTCATTTCTATTAAACTAATCATACTTTTTATATTTTTAACGTTAAGTTCACATTATTTTACATCTAAAACACGTATTTACAATACATTTGGGTGAATACAAAAAATAGAAAAAAAATTTGGGAAAAAATTGGGTAAAAAATGGTGATAATTCCGCTAAATATCGTTTAAAGTCATTTGTATTGAACTAATCATACTTTTTATATTTTTATCATTAAGTTCACATTATTTTACATCTAAAACACGTATTTACAATACATTTGGGTGAATACAAAAAATAGAAAAAAAATTAGGGAAAAAATTTGGTAAAAAATGGTGATAATTTCGCTAAATATCGATTAAAGTCATTTGTATTGAACTAATCATACTTTTTATATTTTTATCGTTAAGTTCACATTATTTTACATCTAAAACACGTATTTACAATACATTTGGGTGAATACAAAAAATAGAAAAAAAATTTGGGAAAAAAATGGTGATAATTCCGCTAAATATCGTTTAAAGTCATTTGTATTGAACTAATCATACTTTTTATATTTTTATCGTTAAGTTCACATTATTTTACATCTAAAACACGTATTTACAATACATTTGGGTGAATACAAAAAATAGAAAAAAAATTAGGGAAAAAATTTGGTAAAAAATGGTGATAATTTCGCTAAATATCGATTAAAGTCATTTGTATTGAACTAATCATACTTTTTATATTTTTATCGTTAAGTTCACATTATTTTACATCTAAAACACGTCTTTACAATACATTTGGGTGAATATAAAAGGTCGTAAAAAAATTTTGAAATACAGGTGATGAATCCGCTAAATATCGTTTAAAGTCATTTGTATTGAACTAATCATACTTTTTATATTTTTATCGTTAAGTTCACATTATTTTACATCTAAAACACGTCTTTACAATACATTTGGGTGAATATAAAAGGTCGTAAAAAAATTTTGAAATACAGGTGATGAATCCGCTAAATATCGTCTTAAGTCATTTCTATTAAACTAATCATACTTTTTATATTTTTAACGTTAAGTTCACATTATTTTACATCTAAAACACGTATTTACAATACATTTGGGTGAATATAAAAGGTCGTAAAAAAATTTTGAAATACAGGTGATGAATCCGCTAAATATCGTCTTAAGTCATTTCTATTAAACTAATCATACTTTTTATATTTTTAACGTTAAGTTCACATTATTTTACATCTAAAACACGTATTTACAATACATTTGGGTGAATACAAAAAATAGAAAAAAAATTTGGGAAAAAATTGGGTAAAAAATGGTGATAATTCCGCTAAATATCGTTTAAAGTCATTTGTATTGAACTAATCATACTTTTTATATTTTTATCATTAAGTTCACATTATTTTACATTTAAAACACGTATTTACAATACATTTGGGTGAATACAAAAAATAGAAAAAAAATTAGGGAAAAAATTTGGTAAAAAATGGTGATAATTTCGCTAAATATCGATTAAAGTCATTTGTATTGAACTAATCATACTTTTTATATTTTTATCGTTAAGTTCACATTATTTTACATCTAAAACACGTATTTACAATACATTTGGGTGAATACAAAAAATAGAAAAAAAATTTGGGAAAAAAATGGTGATAATTCCGCTAAATATCGTTTAAAGTCATTTGTATTGAACTAATCATACTTTTTATATTTTTATCGTTAAGTTCACATTATTTTACATCTAAAACACGTATTTACAATACATTTGGGTGAATACAAAAAATAGAAAAAAAATTAGGGAAAAAATTTGGTAAAAAATGGTGATAATTTCGCTAAATATCGATTAAAGTCATTTGTATTGAACTAATCATACTTTTTATATTTTTATCGTTAAGTTCACATTATTTTACATCTAAAACACGTCTTTACAATACATTTGGGTGAATATAAAAGGTCGTAAAAAAATTTTGAAATACAGGTGATGAATCCGCTAAATATCGTTTAAAGTCATTTGTATTGAACTAATCATACTTTTTATATTTTTATCGTTAAGTTCACATTATTTTACATCTAAAACACGTCTTTACAATACATTTGGGTGAATATAAAAGGTCGTAAAAAAATTTTGAAATACAGGTGATGAATCCGCTAAATATCGTCTTAAGTCATTTCTATTAAACTAATCATACTTTTTATATTTTTAACGTTAAGTTCACATTATTTTACATCTAAAACACGTATTTACAATACATTTGGGTGAATACAAAAAATAGAAAAAAAATTTGGGAAAAAATTGGGTAAAAAATGGTGATAATTCCGCTAAATATCGTTTAAAGTCATTTGTATTGAACTAATCATACTTTTTATATTTTTATCATTAAGTTCACATTATTTTACATCTAAAACACGTATTTACAATACATTTGGGTGAATACAAAAAATAGAAAAAAAATTAGGGAAAAAATTTGGTAAAAAATGGTGATCATTTCGCTAAATATCGATTAAAGTCATTTGTATTGAACTAATCATACTTTTTATATTTTTATCGTTAAGTTCACATTATTTTACATCTAAAACACGTATTTACAATACATTTGGGTGAATATAAAAGGTCGTAAAAAATGTTTGAAATACAGGTGATGAATCCGCTAAATATCGTCTTAAGTCATTTCTATTAAACTAATCATACTTTTTATATTTTTGACGTTAAGTTCACATTATTTTACATCTAAAACACGTATTTACAATACATTTGGGTGAATACAAAAAATAGAAAAAAAATTTGGGAAAAAATTGGGTAAAAAATGGTGATAATTCCGCTAAATATCGTTTAAAGTCATTTGTATTGAACTAATCATACTTTTTATATTTTTATCGTTAAGTTCACATTATTTTACATCTAAAACACGTCTTTACAATACATTTGGGTGAATATAAAAGGTCGTAAAAAAATTTTGAAATACAGGTGATGAATCCGCTAAATATCGTTTAAAGTCATTTGTATTGAACTAATCATACTTTTTATATTTTTATCGTTAAGTTCACATTATTTTACATCTAAAACACGTCTTTACAATACATTTGGGTGAATATAAAAGGTCGTAAAAAAATTTTGAAATACAGGTGATGAATCCGCTAAATATCGTCTTAAGTCATTTCTATTAAACTAATCATACTTTTTATATTTTTAACGTTAAGTTCACATTATTTTACATCTAAAACACGTCTTTACAATACATTTGGGTGAATATAAAAGGTCGTAAAAAAATTTTGAAATACAGGTGATGAATCCGCTAAATATCGTCTTAAGTCATTTCTATTAAACTAATCATACTTTTTATATTTTTAACGTTAAGTTCACATTATTTTACATCTAAAACACGTATTTACAATACATTTGGGTGAATACAAAAAATAGAAAAAAAATTTGGGAAAAAATTGGGTAAAAAATGGTGATAATTCCGCTAAATATCGTTTAAAGTCATTTGTATTGAACTAATCATACTTTTTATATTTTTATCGTTAAGTTCACATTATTTTACATCAATAACACGTCTTTACAATACATTTGGGTGAATATAAAAGGTCGTAAAAAAATTTTGAAATACAGGTGATGAATCCGCTAAATATCGTCTTAAGTCATTTCTATTAAACTAATCATACTTTTTATATTTTTGACGTTAAGTTCACATTATTTTACATCTAAAACACGTATTTACAATACATGTGGGTGAATACAAAAAATAGAAAAAAAATTTGGGAAAAAATTGGGTAAAAAATGGTGATAATTCCGCTAAATATCGTTTAAAGTCATTTGTATTGAACTAATCATACTTTTTATATTTTTATCGTTAAGTTCACATTATTTTACATCTAAAACGCGTCTTTACAATACATTTGGGTGAATATAAAAGGTCGTAAAAAAATTTTGAAATACAGGTGATGAATCCGCTAAATATCGTCTTAAGTCATTTCTATTAAACTAATCATACTTTTTATATTTTTGACGTTAAGTTCACATTATTTTACATCTAAAACACGTATTTACAATACATTTGGGTGAATACAAAAAATAGAAAAAAAATTTGGGAAAAAATTGGGTAAAAAATGGTGATAATTCCGCTAAATATCGTTTAAAGTCATTTGTATTGAACTAATCATACTTTTTATATTTTTATCGTTAAGTTCACATTATTTTACATCAATAACACGTCTTTACAATACATTTGGGTGAATATAAAAGGTCGTAAAAAAATTTTGAAATACAGGTGATGAATCCGCTAAATATCGTCTTAGGTCATTTCTATTAAACTAATCATACTTTTTATATTTTTGACGTTAAGTTCACATTATTTTACATCTAAAACACGTATTTACAATACATTTGGGTGAATACAAAAAATAGAAAAAAAATTTGGGAAAAAATTGGGTAAAAAATGGTGATAATTCCGCTAAATATCGTTTAAAGTCATTTGTATTGAACTAATCATACTTTTTATATTTTTATCGTTAAGTTCACATTATTTTACATCTAAAACACGTCTTTACAATACATTTGGGTGAATATAAAAGGTCGTAAAAAAATTTTGAAATACAGGTGATGAATCCGCTAAATATCGTTTAAAGTCATTTGTATTGAACTAATCATACTTTTTATATTTTTATCGTTAAGTTCACATTATTTTACATCTAAAACACGTCTTTACAATACATTTGGGTGAATATAAAAGGTCGTAAAAAAATTTTGAAATACAGGTGATGAATCCGCTAAATATCGTCTTAAGTCATTTCTATTAAACTAATCATACTTTTTATATTTTTAACGTTAAGTTCACATTATTTTACATCTAAAACACGTATTTACAATACATTTGGGTGAATACAAAAAATAGAAAAAAAATTTGGGAAAAAATTGGGTAAAAAATGGTGATAATTCCGCTAAATATCGTTTAAAGTCATTTGTATTGAACTAATCATACTTTTTATATTTTTATCATTAAGTTCACATTATTTTACATCTAAAACACGTATTTACAATACATTTGGGTGAATACAAAAAATAGAAAAAAAATTAGGGAAAAAATTTGGTAAAAAATGGTGATCATTTCGCTAAATATCGATTAAAGTCATTTGTATTGAACTAATCATACTTTTTATATTTTTAACGTTAAGTTCACATTATTTTACATCTAAAACACGTATTTACAATACATTTGGAAGAATACAAAAAATAGAAAAAAAATTAGGGAAAAAATTTGGTAAAAAATGGTGATAATTTCGCTAAATATCGATTAAAGTCATTTGTATTGAACTAATCATACTTTTTATATTTTTATCGTTAAGTTCACATTATTTTACATCTAAAACACGTATTTACAATACATTTGGGTGAATATAAAAGGTCGTAAAAAATGTTTGAAATACAGGTGATGAATCCGCTAAATATCGTCTTAAGTCATTTCTATTAAACTAATCATACTTTTTATATTTTTGACGTTAAGTTCACATTATTTTACATCTAAAACACGTATTTACAATACATTTGGGTGAATACAAAAAATAGAAAAAAAATTTGGGAAAAAATTGGGTAAAAAATGGTGATAATTCCGCTAAATATCGTTTAAAGTCATTTGTATTGAACTAATCATACTTTTTATATTTTTATCGTTAAGTTCACATTATTTTACATCTAAAACACGTCTTTACAATACATTTGGGTGAATATAAAAGGTCGTAAAAAAATTTTGAATTACAGGTGATGAATCCGCTAAATATCGTTTAAAGTCATTTGTATTGAACTAATCATACTTTTTATATTTTTATCGTTAAGTTCACATTATTTTACATCTAAAACACGTCTTTACAATACATTTGGGTGAATATAAAAGGTCGTAAAAAAATTTTGAAATACAGGTGATGAATCCGCTAAATATCGTCTTAAGTCATTTCTATTAAACTAATCATACTTTTTATATTTTTAACGTTAAGTTCACATTATTTTACATCTAAAACACGTCTTTACAATACATTTGGGTGAATATAAAAGGTCGTAAAAAAATTTTGAAATACAGGTGATGAATCCGCTAAATATCGTCTTAAGTCATTTCTATTAAACTAATCATACTTTTTATATTTTTAACGTTAAGTTCACATTATTTTACATCTAAAACACGTATTTACAATACATTTGGGTGAATACAAAAAATAGAAAAAAAATTTGGGAAAAAATTGGGTAAAAAATGGTGATAATTCCGCTAAATATCGTTTAAAGTCATTTGTATTGAACTAATCATACTTTTTATATTTTTATCGTTAAGTTCACATTATTTTACATCAATAACACGTCTTTACAATACATTTGGGTGAATATAAAAGGTCGTAAAAAAATTTTGAAATACAGGTGATGAATCCGCTAAATATCGTCTTAAGTCATTTCTATTAAACTAATCATACTTTTTATATTTTTGACGTTAAGTTCACATTATTTTACATCTAAAACACGTATTTACAATACATGTGGGTGAATACAAAAAATAGAAAAAAAATTTGGGAAAAAATTGGGTAAAAAATGGTGATAATTCCGCTAAATATCGTTTAAAGTCATTTGTATTGAACTAATCATACTTTTTATATTTTTATCGTTAAGTTCACATTATTTTACATCTAAAACGCGTCTTTACAATACATTTGGGTGAATATAAAAGGTCGTAAAAAAATTTTGAAATACAGGTGATGAATCCGCTAAATATCGTCTTAAGTCATTTCTATTAAACTAATCATACTTTTTATATTTTTGACGTTAAGTTCACATTATTTTACATCTAAAACACGTATTTACAATACATTTGGGTGAATACAAAAAATAGAAAAAAAATTTGGGAAAAAATTGGGTAAAAAATGGTGATAATTCCGCTAAATATCGTTTAAAGTCATTTGTATTGAACTAATCATACTTTTTATATTTTTATCGTTAAGTTCACATTATTTTACATCAATAACACGTCTTTACAATACATTTGGGTGAATATAAAAGGTCGTAAAAAAATTTTGAAATACAGGTGATGAATCCGCTAAATATCGTCTTAGGTCATTTCTATTAAACTAATCATACTTTTTATATTTTTGACGTTAAGTTCACATTATTTTACATCTAAAACACGTATTTACAATACATTTGGGTGAATACAAAAAATAGAAAAAAAATTTGGGAAAAAATTGGGTAAAAAATGGTGATAATTCCGCTAAATATCGTTTAAAGTCATTTGTATTGAACTAATCATACTTTTTATATTTTTATCGTTAAGTTCACATTATTTTACATCTAAAACACGTCTTTACAATACATTTGGGTGAATATAAAAGGTCGTAAAAAAATTTTGAAATACAGGTGATGAATCCGCTAAATATCGTTTAAAGTCATTTGTATTGAACTAATCATACTTTTTATATTTTTATCGTTAAGTTCACATTATTTTACATCTAAAACACGTCTTTACAATACATTTGGGTGAATATAAAAGGTCGTAAAAAAATTTTGAAATACAGGTGATGAATCCGCTAAATATCGTCTTAAGTCATTTCTATTAAACTAATCATACTTTTTATATTTTTAACGTTAAGTTCACATTATTTTACATCTAAAACACGTATTTACAATACATTTGGGTGAATACAAAAAATAGAAAAAAAATTTGGGAAAAAATTGGGTAAAAAATGGTGATAATTCCGCTAAATATCGTTTAAAGTCATTTGTATTGAACTAATCATACTTTTTATATTTTTATCATTAAGTTCACATTATTTTACATCTAAAACACGTATTTACAATACATTTGGGTGAATACAAAAAATAGAAAAAAAATTAGGGAAAAAATTTGGTAAAAAATGGTGATCATTTCGCTAAATATCGATTAAAGTCATTTGTATTGAACTAATCATACTTTTTATATTTTTAACGTTAAGTTCACATTATTTTACATCTAAAACACGTATTTACAATACATTTGGAAGAATACAAAAAATAGAAAAAAAATTAGGGAAAAAATTTGGTAAAAAATGGTGATAATTTCGCTAAATATCGATTAAAGTCATTTGTATTGAACTAATCATACTTTTTATATTTTTATCGTTAAGTTCACATTATTTTACATCTAAAACACGTATTTACAATACATTTGGGTGAATATAAAAGGTCGTAAAAAATGTTTGAAATACAGGTGATGAATCCGCTAAATATCGTCTTAAGTCATTTCTATTAAACTAATCATACTTTTTATATTTTTGACGTTAAGTTCACATTATTTTACATCTAAAACACGTATTTACAATACATTTGGGTGAATACAAAAAATAGAAAAAAAATTTGGGAAAAAATTGGGTAAAAAATGGTGATAATTCCGCTAAATATCGTTTAAAGTCATTTGTATTGAACTAATCATACTTTTTATATTTTTATCGTTAAGTTCACATTATTTTACATCTAAAACACGTCTTTACAATACATTTGGGTGAATATAAAAGGTCGTAAAAAAATTTTGAAATACAGGTGATGAATCCGCTAAATATCGTTTAAAGTCATTTGTATTGAACTAATCATACTTTTTATATTTTTATCGTTAAGTTCACATTATTTTACATCTAAAACACGTCTTTACAATACATTTGGGTGAATATAAAAGGTCGTAAAAAAATTTTGAAATACAGGTGATGAATCCGCTAAATATCGTCTTAAGTCATTTCTATTAAACTAATCATACTTTTTATATTTTTAACGTTAAGTTCACATTATTTTACATCTAAAACACGTCTTTACAATACATTTGGGTGAATATAAAAGGTCGTAAAAAAATTTTGAAATACAGGTGATGAATCCGCTAAATATCGTCTTAAGTCATTTCTATTAAACTAATCATACTTTTTATATTTTTAACGTTAAGTTCACATTATTTTACATCTAAAACACGTATTTACAATACATTTGGGTGAATACAAAAAATAGAAAAAAAATTTGGGAAAAAATTGGGTAAAAAATGGTGATAATTCCGCTAAATATCGTTTAAAGTCATTTGTATTGAACTAATCATACTTTTTATATTTTTATCGTTAAGTTCACATTATTTTACATCAATAACACGTCTTTACAATACATTTGGGTGAATATAAAAGGTCGTAAAAAAATTTTGAAATACAGGTGATGAATCCGCTAAATATCGTCTTAAGTCATTTCTATTAAACTAATCATACTTTTTATATTTTTGACGTTAAGTTCACATTATTTTACATCTAAAACACGTATTTACAATACATGTGGGTGAATACAAAAAATAGAAAAAAAATTTGGGAAAAAATTGGGTAAAAAATGGTGATAATTCCGCTAAATATCGTTTAAAGTCATTTGTATTGAACTAATCATACTTTTTATATTTTTATCGTTAAGTTCACATTATTTTACATCTAAAACACGTCTTTACAATACATTTGGGTGAATATAAAAGGTCGTAAAAAAATTTTGAAATACAGGTGATGAATCCGCTAAATATCGTCTTAAGTCATTTCTATTAAACTAATCATACTTTTTATATTTTTGACGTTAAGTTCACATTATTTTACATCTAAAACACGTATTTACAATACATTTGGGTGAATACAAAAAATAGAAAAAAAATTTGGGAAAAAATTGGGTAAAAAATGGTGATAATTCCGCTAAATATCGTTTAAAGTCATTTGTATTGAACTAATCATACTTTTTATATTTTTATCGTTAAGTTCACATTATTTTACATCTAAAACACGTCTTTACAATACATTTGGGTGAATATAAAAGGTCGTAAAAAAATTTTGAAATACAGGTGATGAATCCGCTAAATATCGTTTAAAGTCATTTGTATTGAACTAATCATACTTTTTATATTTTTATCGTTAAGTTCACATTATTTTACATCTAAAACACGTCTTTACAATACATTTGGGTGAATATAAAAGGTCGTAAAAAAATTTTGAAATACAGGTGATGAATCCGCTAAATATCGTCTTAAGTCATTTCTATTAAACTAATCATACTTTTTATATTTTTAACGTTAAGTTCACATTATTTTACATCTAAAACACGTCTTTACAATACATTTGGGTGAATATAAAAGGTCGTAAAAAAATTTTGAAATACAGGTGACGAATCCGCTAAATATCGTCTTAAGTCATTTCTATTAAACTAATCATACTTTTTATATTTTTAACGTTAAGTTCACATTATTTTACATCTAAAACACGTATTTACAATACATTTGGGTGAATACAAAAAATAGAAAAAAAATTTGGGAAAAAATTGGGTAAAAAATGGTGATAATTCCGCTAAATATCGTTTAAAGTCATTTGTATTGAACTAATCATACTTTTTATATTTTTATCATTAAGTTCACATTATTTTACATCTAAAACACGTATTTACAATACATTTGGGTGAATACAAAAAATAGAAAAAAAATTAGGGAAAAAATTTGGTAAAAAATGGTGATCATTTCGCTAAATATCGATTAAAGTCATTTGTATTGAACTAATCATACTTTTTATATTTTTAACGTTAAGTTCACATTATTTTACATCTAAAACACGTATTTACAATACATTTGGAAGAATACAAAAAATAGAAAAAAAATTAGGGAAAAAATTTGGTAAAAAATGGTGATAATTTCGCTAAATATCGATTAAAGTCATTTGTATTGAACTAATCATACTTTTTATATTTTTATCGTTAAGTTCACATTATTTTACATCTAAAACACGTATTTACAATACATTTGGGTGAATATAAAAGGTCGTAAAAAATGTTTGAAATACAGGTGATGAATCCGCTAAATATCGTCTTAAGTCATTTCTATTAAACTAATCATACTTTTTATATTTTTGACGTTAAGTTCACATTATTTTACATCTAAAACACGTATTTACAATACATTTGGAAGAATACAAAAAATAGAAAAAAAATTAGGGAAAAAATTTGGTAAAAAATGGTGATAATTTCGCTAAATATCGATTAAAGTCATTTGTATTGAACTAATCATACTTTTTATATTTTTATCGTTAAGTTCACATTATTTTACATCTAAAACACGTATTTACAATACATTTGGGTGAATATAAAAGGTCGTAAAAAAATTTTGAAATACAGGTGATGAATCCGCTAAATATCGTCTTAAGTCATTTCTATTAAACTAATCATACTTTTTATATTTTTAACGTTAAGTTCACATTTTTTTACATCTAAAACACGTCTTTACAATACATTTGGGTGAATATAAAAGGTCGTAAAAAAATTTTGAAATACAGGTGATGAATCCGCTAAATATCGTCTTAAGTCATTTCTATTAAACTAATCATACTTTTTATATTTTTAACGTTAAGTTCACATTATTTTACATCTAAAACACGTATTTACAATACATTTGGGTGAATACAAAAAATAGAAAAAAAATTTGGGAAAAAATTGGGTAAAAAATGGTGATAATTCCGCTAAATATCGTTTAAAGTCATTTGTATTGAACTAATCATACTTTTTATATTTTTATCGTTAAGTTCACATTATTTTACATCTAAAACACGTATTTACAATACATGTGGGTGAATACAAAAAATAGAAAAAAAATTTGGGAAAAAATTGGGTAAAAAATGGTGATAATTCCGCTAAATATCGTTTAAAGTCATTTGTATTGAACTAATCATACTTTTTATATTTTTATCGTTAAGTTCACATTATTTTACATCTAAAACACGTCTTTACAATACATTTGGGTGAATATAAAAGGTCGTAAAAAAATTTTGAAATACAGGTGATGAATCCGCTAAATATCGTCTTAAGTCATTTCTATTAAACTAATCATACTTTTTATATTTTTGACGTTAAGTTCACATTATTTTACATCTAAAACACGTATTTACAATACATGTGGGTGAATACAAAAAATAGAAAAAAAATTTGGGAAAAAATTGGGTAAAAAATGGTGATAATTCCGCTAAATATCGTTTAAAGTCATTTGTATTGAACTAATCATACTTTTTATATTTTTATCGTTAAGTTCACATTATTTTACATCTAAAACACGTCTTTACAATACATTTGGGTGAATATAAAAGGTCGTAAAAAAATTTTGAAATACAGGTGATGAATCCGCTAAATATCGTCTTAAGTCATTTCTATTAAACTAATCATACTTTTTATATTTTTGACGTTAAGTTCACATTATTTTACATCTAAAACACGTATTTACAATACATTTGGGTGAATACAAAAAATAGAAAAAAAATTTGGGAAAAAATTGGGTAAAAAATGGTGATAATTCCGCTAAATATCGTTTAAAGTCATTTGTATTGAACTAATCATACTTTTTATATTTTTATCGTTAAGTTCACATTATTTTACATCTAAAACACGTCTTTACAATACATTTGGGTGAATATAAAAGGTCGTAAAAAAATTTTGAAATACAGGTGATGAATCCGCTAAATATCGTCTTAAGTCATTTCTATTAAACTAATCATACTTTTTATATTTTTAACGTTAAGTTCACATTATTTTACATCTAAAACACGTATTTACAATACATTTGGGTGAATACAAAAAATAGAAAAAAAATTCGGGAAAAAATTGGGTAAAAAATGGTGATAATTCCGCTAAATATCGTTTAAAGTCATTTGTATTGAACTAATCATACTTTTTATATTTTTATCGTTAAGTTCACATTATTTTACATCTAAAACACGTCTTTACAATACATTTGGGTGAATATAAAAGGTCGTAAAAAAATTTTGAAATACAGGTGATGAATCCGCTAAATATCGTCTTAAGTCATTTCTATTAAACTAATCATACTTTTTATATTTTTAACGTTAAGTTCACATTATTTTACATCTAAAACACGTCTTTACAATACATTTGGGTGAATATAAAAGGTCGTAAAAAAATTTTGAAATACAGGTGATGAATCCGCTAAATATCGTCTTAAGTCATTTCTATTAAACTAATCATACTTTTTATATTTTTAACGTTAAGTTCACATTATTTTACATCTAAAACACGTATTTACAATACATTTGGGTGAATACAAAAAATAGAAAAAAAATTTAGGAAAAAATTGGGTAAAAAATGGTGATAATTCCGCTAAATATCGTTTAAAGTCATTTGTATTGAACTAATCATACTTTTTATATTTTTATCGTTAAGTTCACATTATTTTACATCTAAAATACGTATTTACAATACATTTGGGTGAATACAAAAAATAGAAAAAAAATTTGGGAAAAAATTGGGTAAAAAATGGTGATAATTCCGCTAAATATCGTTTAAAGTCATTTGTATTGAACTAATCATACTTTTTATATTTTTATCGTTAAGTTCACATTATTTTACATCTAAAACACGTCTTTACAATACATTTGGGTGAATATAAAAGGTCGTAAAAAAATTTTGAAATACAGGTGATGAATCCGCCAAATATCGTCTTAAGTCATTTCTATTAAACTAATCATACTTTTTATACTTTTAACGTTAAGTTCACATTATTTTACATCTAAAACACGTATTTACAATACATTTGGGTGAATACAAAAAATAGAAAAAAAATTTGGGAAAAAATTGGGTAAAAAATGGTGATAATTCCGCTAAATATCGTTTAAAGTCATTTGTATTGAACTAATCATACTTTTTATATTTTTATCGTTAAGTTCACATTATTTTACATCTAAAACACGTCTTTACAATACATTTGGGTGAATAGAAAAGGTCGTAAAAAAATTTTGAAATACAGGTGATGAATCCGCTAAATATCGTCTTAAGTCATTTCTATTAAACTAATCATACTTTTTATATTTTTAACGTTAAGTTCACATTATTTTACATCAATAACACGTCTTTACAATACATTTGGGTGAATATAAAAGGTCGTAAAAAAATTTTGAAATACAGGTGATGAATCCGCTAAATATCGTCTTAAGTCATTTCTATTAAACTAATCATACTTTTTATATTTTTAACGTTAAGTTCACATGATTTTACATCTAAAACACGTATTTACAATACATTTGGGTGAATACAAAAAATAGAAAAAAAATTTGGGAAAAAAATGGTGATAATTCCGCTAAATATCGTTTAAAGTCATTTGTATTGAACTAATCATACTTTTTATATTTTTATCGTTAATTTCACATTATTTTACATCTAAAACACGTATTTACAATACATTTGGGTGAATACAAAAAATAGAAAAAAAATTTGGGAAAAAATTGGGTAAAAAATGGTGATAATTCCGCTAAATATCGTTTAAAGTCATTTGTATTGAACTAATCATACTTTTTATATTTTTATCGTTAAGTTCACATTATTTTACATCTAAAACACGTCTTTACAATACATTTGGGTGAATATAAAAGGTCGTAAAAAAATTTTGAAATACAGGTGATGAATCCGCTAAATATCGTCTTAAGTCATTTCTATTAAACTAATCATACTTTTTATATTTTTAACGTTAAGTTCACATTATTTTACATCTAAAACACGTATTTACAATACATTTGGGTGAATACAAAAAATAGAAAAAAAATTCGGGAAAAAATTGGGTAAAAAATGGTGATAATTCCGCTAAATATCGTTTAAAGTCATTTGTATTGAACTAATCATACTTTTTATATTTTTATCGTTAAGTTCACATTATTTTACATCTAAAACACGTCTTTACAATACATTTGGGTGAATATAAAAGGTCGTAAAAAAATTTTGAAATACAGGTGATGAATCCGCTAAATATCGTCTTAAGTCATTTCTATTAAACTAATCATACTTTTTATATTTTTAACGTTAAGTTCACATTATTTTACATCTAAAACACGTCTTTACAATACATTTGGGTGAATATAAAAGGTCGTAAAAAAATTTTGAAATACAGGTGATGAATCCGCTAAATATCGTCTTAAGTCATTTCTATTAAACTAATCATACTTTTTATATTTTTAACGTTAAGTTCACATTATTTTACATCTAAAACACGTATTTACAATACATTTGGGTGAATACAAAAAATAGAAAAAAAATTTGGGAAAAAATTGGGTAAAAAATGGTGATAATTCCGCTAAATATCGTTTAAAGTCATTTGTATTGAACTAATCATACTTTTTATATTTTTATCGTTAAGTTCACATTATTTTACATCTAAAATACGTATTTACAATACATTTGGGTGAATACAAAAAATAGAAAAAAAATTTGGGAAAAAATTGGGTAAAAAATGGTGATAATTCCGCTAAATATCGTTTAAAGTCATTTGTATTGAACTAATCATACTTTTTATATTTTTATCGTTAAGTTCACATTATTTTACATCTAAAACACGTCTTTACAATACATTTGGGTGAATATAAAAGGTCGTAAAAAAATTTTGAAATACAGGTGATGAATCCGCCAAATATCGTCTTAAGTCATTTCTATTAAACTAATCATACTTTTTATACTTTTAACGTTAAGTTCACATTATTTTACATCTAAAACACGTATTTACAATACATTTGGGTGAATACAAAAAATAGAAAAAAAATTTGGGAAAAAATTGGGTAAAAAATGGTGATAATTCCGCTAAATATCGTTTAAAGTCATTTGTATTGAACTAATCATACTTTTTATATTTTTATCGTTAAGTTCACATTATTTTACATCTAAAACACGTCTTTACAATACATTTGGGTGAATATAAAAGGTCGTAAAAAAATTTTGAAATACAGGTGATGAATCCGCTAAATATCGTCTTAAGTCATTTCTATTAAACTAATCATACTTTTTATATTTTTAACGTTAAGTTCACATTATTTTACATCTAAAACACGTCTTTACAATACATTTGGGTGAATATAAAAGGTCGTAAAAAAATTTTGAAATACAGGTGATGAATCCGCTAAATATCGTCTTAAGTCATTTCTATTAAACTAATCATACTTTTTATATTTTTAACGTTAAGTTCACATTATTTTACATCTAAAACACGTATTTACAATACATTTGGGTGAACACAAAAAATAGAAAAAAAATTTGGGAAAAAAATGGTGATAATTCCGCTAAATATCGTTTAAAGTCATTTGTATTGAACTAATCATACTTTTTATATTTTTATCTTTAAGTTCACATTATTTTACATCTAAAACACGTATTTACAATACATTTGGGTGAATACAAAAAATAGAAAAAAAATTTGGGAAAAAATTGGGTAAAAAATGGTGATAATTCCGCTAAATATCGTTTAAAGTCATTTGTATTGAACTAATCATACTTTTTATATTTTTATCGTTAAGTTCACATTATTTTACATCTAAAACACGTCTTTACAATACATTTGGGTGAATAGAAAAGGTCGTAAAAAAATTTTGAAATACAGGTGATGAATCCGCTAAATATCGTCTTAAGTCATTTCTATTAAACTAATCATACTTTTTATATTTTTAACGTTAAGTTCACATTATTTTACATCTAAAACACGTCTTTACAATACATTTGGGTGAATATAAAAGGTCGTAAAAAAATTTTGAAATACAGGTGATGAATCCGCTAAATATCGTCTTAAGTCATTTCTATTAAACTAATCATACTTTTTATATTTTTAACGTTAAGTTCACATGATTTTACATCTAAAACACGTATTTACAATACATTTGGGTGAATACAAAAAATAGAAAAAAAATTTGGGAAAAAAATGGTGATAATTCCGCTAAATATCGTTTAAAGTCATTTGTATTGAACTAATCATACTTTTTATATTTTTATCGTTAATTTCACATTATTTTACATCTAAAACACGTATTTACAATACATTTGGGTGAATACAAAAAATAGAAAAAAAATTTGGGAAAAAATTGGGTAAAAAATGGTGATAATTCCGCTAAATATCGTTTAAAGTCATTTGTATTGAACTAATCATACTTTTTATATTTTTATCGTTAAGTTCACATTATTTTACATCTAAAACACGTCTTTACAATACATTTGGGTGAATATAAAAGGTCGTAAAAAAATTTTGAAATACAGGTGATGAATCCGCTAAATATCGTCTTAAGTCATTTCTATTAAACTAATCATACTTTTTATATTTTTAACGTTAAGTTCACATTATTTTACATCTAAAACACGTATTTACAATACATTTGGGTGAATACAAAAAATAGAAAAA